>NW_021853741.1:1252041-1252867 GCF_003651465.1 Formica exsecta
TATATATATATATTAAAAATTTCAGCTCTCTTATAATCTGACTGCAAAATGGCTCGTTTTTTTAAATTAAATTATAAGACAATTTCTTCCAGATAGAAAGGATAGACTAATTCTAAAATGTAGACGTGCATATATTTGCATCCTCTACAGCTTTATCTCGTAACATAATAATGAATATCTCAATGAATTTGAGTACGTTTGATTTACATCGATATCAATAAAATTAGAAAACGCGCGCTGAGCTTTTTTTGGGACTTCGTACAATAATTATATATTCAGAAAGAAATTAACGACGCGCAAAAGAAAAAGACGCACATGAGAACGTTGAATGCCAAGCGCTCATATTTTATATGGTATGAGTTTTGGGAATTTAAAGAAGGTGAAAAAAAAGGAGAGCAGGGTGCTCTGTAACTTAATGGATGCCAGATAGAATAATGAGTGTGCGAAGTTCTCCGAATCACCGACGCGTATCTTCAATTCATCACGTAAACGAGGATCTTTATCACGCGGAAGAATGTAAACACGAGATGTCTTAGCACACGGGGACCAATCGTCATTCTCGATTAATTTCACCGTACTCTTCCATAACCCGCTATCCACTCTGTACCACGATAATCAGGATAATTGCCAGAAGCTATTTATTTCTTTGCGACGACGGGATATATTAAACATCTGTCTCTGTATTCTTTTTTTTTTTCAATATCGTTACAGCAGAATCATAATATTAGCGGATTGTTTTAGTATTATTTCATATCTTGGAACACTGAATAAACAAATCGCTGACATTATTATGCGAAACTATTGTATTCCCCCCCCCCCCCAAAAA
>NW_021853741.1:1253160-1256618 GCF_003651465.1 Formica exsecta
ACTTCATACACGAGGCAGAGATTTGTAAATGCCAAAAAGTTCTATGAATAACGAGATACACGCCTTTTGGTTTCAATCAACAACGAAAATGAGTCGCGAAACGTCTGTCAACGCCGCTCGTCACCAGGATCGTGTGCAAGCGAAAAAATAATCTGTCTGCTCGTTTGCATCACTCATCCTACCAGCATCCGTGCGATAAACTGGGATATCAAAAGCGAGGAGAGTCGCGAGAGGATAAACGCGATCGACACGTTCGTTGGTTTATTATTCGATTATGTTTCGCACGATGGTTTGTGTATGCATAAAGTATGTTGTCGCGCGATTGCAAACCGCGTGGTGAGGCTAATTGCAGGTCAGCCGTTCGTCGTATGAGAAACGCAGTAGGAGAGCAGCGTCTCTTTGGGAACAACGGGACATAGAATATTTCTGATCTATCAGTCAAGCAATTAGTTTGCGTCTTTTCGCTGGAAAATAGAAAATAGCGTTGAAAGACGCTAAGTAATATCGAAGGATGTAGATGTGATGTCAAAATTGCTCAGATTTATTTTACACATTTATTTTGCTGCATCCAACTATTTGGGACAACTACGAAGAAATTAATAAATGTCTTTCTAGAGCAAGATGCCTGTCAGTAGTATAATTACGATCCGATTATAGCAAGATATGCGCAATAATGCGGAAGATTGGTGGCTACCTGCCCGACTGGGCTGATGTTTCCAATTAAAATTTTCTTAACAGCGCTACACGATCGCGCAGCGATTTAATGCTGGGCCTCGTTGGAAAGAATCGGAATATTGTTTTCAACGGATATTTTGTACGTCAACGAGATTGCAAATTATATGTTATTCGATGGCTATCGCAGTAACACATCATTAACCCTGATATGGTTAAATATCATTAATCGTTATCGATCTGCGACGAGTTGAGGTGAACATCCGCCTCATTTACGCAGAAGCGTATACTTTCTTTCTCACATGGCTTTCCGGAAACTTAGACTCGAACATAGTAAGCGTAGCAAAATGCAGTGGCGTTACCAGAATTAGACTTGCGGGACAGGTCTTGAGTGCCAAAATAATTCCTTCCCCTTCTCTCTACGCGTCCGACCGCGTGTGCTTGAATTTGTGTCTCGAATCTGTCGGTGAAATTGTATTTCTATCGTATCTGTCCATCTGACATATTCCACGATGTCAAGGTCGCAGACCAAAGAAGAGCGTTAATATTTCCGAAAAATCTAAATGAATAGCAGACTCCGTATCTTTCTAAGACAGTTTTTTTTTTCCTAGGAATATCCGGCCTCTCTGAAGCTGACAATCCAAGCTATCTAACCACAGTATTGCGCCCGAGCGAAAGTAAAACACCCATGTCGAGCCAATCAACCGTAGCCGGCTGTAACGCGATACCGAGCAGCATTTCTGTGCTTTAACGGCTATTGAAAAGCCTGCCCTGTCTATTTTCTTACTTCTTTGAAGAGTGCCGTAATGGTCGGCCTGTCTTTCCCAGTTGACATTCTAATGCCGCGCAAATAAATTGGATTGGCATCTTAGATAGTTGGGATTGGCCGGGCTCCAGAGTCGAATGCCTTGATTAATACACCGGTAATTAGTTACCGCTGCAACCGCGAGTTACAGATATTATTATGCTAATTACGCCGGCGACGTTGAGTAATAGGCTGCACGTGAAGCAACGGACATGAAGCGAGCGGCCCACGTTCTCGCCATTTGCGGTACCACCGTTCCGTCGAACCTTTGGAGGCGAACAGGCGACCTTGAAAAATATCGAACGTATGCGCAAAAGTGAAAGGATCCGCCGATCGTTTTTTCCTTCCTTTTTTTTTTTTTTTTTTTTTTTTTTTGTTTTACGAGCTCCTTGTATGCAAATTGCAGTATTTGCCGAGGAATGTCACGCGCGCGCGCGAACACGCGTTTGTTTAGTACAATTACTTGTGCGATCGTTGATGAGAATGGCTGAGAGATATTACCGGTACAAAGCCAGTTATAAACGCTTTTATTACCCCGTCGCTGTCGGCAAAGCGTTAACTATTAATAATCTATTTGCGTCATTGTTCGTAAATTATACAATAAGACATTCCCCGTGTTATTCTGATCTCCTCTCAGATACTCATTGTCGTGAAACGATGGTTCTTAAGCACATAACACATTTAAAATGATCGCAAGGCGATCATTACTTCGGCGACTTTTTAATGAAGCTAAAGATAGTTGGAATCCGCGCATACAATCCCTTAAAGACAGATGAGCATAAAATAAAGGGATTTCTTAACAATTCGAGCGCTTGTACTCGCTCGCACGATAAATTCGAATAAAATTAGACATTTAAAATCTACATCATTACCGTTGTAGAACAATATCGACAAAATAAATTCCACATATATGCTGTTTGTTAAGCTATCTATAAAATGCACGCAACAAATGTACGCGTATTTCAATAATATTTCTGCTGCGTTAAAAGAGAAAAATACAAGATCGGTAAAAAAAAAAGAAAAGAAACATGTTTAAAATAATTATCTAGATCAGACCGAACGGACGAAAAACGATGTTAATTGCGAGCTGAAGTACGAAAAGCCCGAATACTTGAAGTAAAGAGAAAGAGAGAGGGCAAAGACAACAAAAATGATTCGGCTCCGAGCGATCGGAGGCTCTCGAACTTCTTACACGAGTTCCCGCCAGTATTTACGATCGTGTCGACGAGACGCTCGTTGAGCGGAGATCCGCGCCGATTCGAGAACAAGAGATCCCCGATTCCGTGCGAGCGGCAAGATGCGGGGAGAAGCGATCGAACCCGCGGACCGTGCACCGAAATTCGTAACCGCAGAATCGAATTCAGCACGTCGAAGCACCGCGACATCGATTGCCAATCTTTGACCGCAGCCGACCGCTTCTTCTACGCCGGCCCGGCACGTACGTTCATTCACGATTGAATTTCGTCATCGTGAAAGATGTCACACGAGTATCGTAGTTTGCATTAATTCACGATGAATTTATATGATCGTTGCGATTCATACCGTAAAAGTTTATGAAAACTTGTGTGAATGCATACGAGATATTATTTAGGGAGCCTCATCTCCAAAATCATTCGATATTTTAGTTGTATTATTATATCCAATGTTCTTGTAATATTAATAGCTGTTTATTGAAAATTAACTCATATGTTCAATCTTAAATGGAAATAATTAAAAATTTATATTCATAAAATTATTTTTAGAATAGAGACTTTACACAAAAGAGAGAGAGAGACAGGGTTCAAAGAAAATTTAATATATACAATTACAACCTGTTTGATTAAAAAATAATATTTTTAAAGTTATATTGTTACTTTTTTATAATTTTTAACAACCATATAAATCATAAAAATATATATATATATACTGCATTATGTTGAAAAATATACACATATATACTGTACTATTTTTTTTTTTTTTTTTTTTATATATTATACAATTC
>NW_021853741.1:1256865-1297904 GCF_003651465.1 Formica exsecta
TTTATATATTATACAAATCTTTTTCTTTTTTTACGTCACATGATTATGCACATCAAAATTTTTTATATCTTACACGACAAAGGATGATCGAATATAAACCAAACCCATTCACACAATGAAATTGATCTCATAAAGTTTTTATAGTGGTAATTGACTTTTAATCGGTTCCAATAAGAGGCTATGAAGGTACGTTCTGCGAGAATGAAGCGATAAAGTGGGCCGACACCCATTCCGGATCAACATCTTCGTCATTATCGTCATCGCTACTACCACTGCTCACCATCTCACTATTATTATCATTATTTTTCGTCATTATCCTTCTCCTCATCATTATCGTTATCAATTGGTGCATTACCCGCTGTTGCGGGATATCTTCTTTTATCGATAAATCGCAGTTCAATAATTAAACAACATGATTAAGAAAAATCAAAGCATTAGTTTTGTGACAAGATATTTTGATATTTAATCTCGTCTCGTTAAGAAATAAATAAATAAGAAATAAATTCTTACATCTTTTTAAAAAAGATTCAAATATTATATAACAAGTATTTGACTTTTTTGTCTTAATCTTAAATATAATTAACGTAATACAATTTTCAGCATCTTATCATACACAATGCAGATATTTAAACCTTTGCTATTTTATATAAAGGCGCGATGAGCATAAAATATGATTGCAATGAATAAAAGAGGAGGAAATTATAAAACATTTCTTCTATAATTCAAGATAAAAATTTTGTAAAAATATACACATATATATGCATATGTACATATCACATCTGACTCTTTCATCTCTGAAAATGATCAAAGTTAATTCGCAATCTAAATTTTTCAAATAGATAATCCCTGGTATCTTTTTATGAATCAACCATTTTTTAGCGTCATTAAATCAACAGAAGCAGAAGGAAATCGATGAATATACGATGATACGCGTAGATATCTAGATCCTCAAGCTCATGTTCCGGGAGTATGGAAGACGGTGCGGATGCCATGTTTCTCTCAACAATCAGAAACCTGTTTCCAGAGTGAAACCTCTCCGGCTCTGAAACCTCTTTACTGTTCATTCCTTCTTTTCTTCCCCGTCGTCGTCTTCCTTTTCCTCTCGCTCTCGCCCTTCGCCCCACCCCTTTCTCCAGATGAGGTTAGATGAGGATCGCCCCGTGTTCATCAATCATCCATTGAAACGTAACCCGTGGCGTTCTATAATTAACGACTTCGCTACAAACTTCGAAGAGGTCCCACGCCCAAACGTAATCCGGTCCGTTGAATGTATCCTTCGCTTTGAGATACGCGCCAGATTGACGCGAAACCGAAGACCAGATTCTCTTACCCCCGGATCGTTTTTTATCTGTCGCGAACGCTTCGCCGTTCGCGTACGTTTACATATGCACTTTGACTCTCAAGTTTGAATGCAAACATCCAAAGATTTATGCGTTTATTGCTCGAGAAACAAAATCTTAAAAAGCGACTCTATTTATATAATAATATAAATTTTAAAAAATATGCAATTTTAATTGTAACAGAAACTTGACGAATTACGAAAATATATTTGCATCTCTTGAGATAATATATATCGTATAATAAAAATTCATATTTTAGGAAATTATGTTGTACATATTTTGATTTAAAAAAATATTATCGAGTATTCTGGATATACTTGCGCAAAATTCATGTAATTCGATAGAAACTTACAATGAGATATATTAAGTAACTACACACGTTCTCAAACTATCTATCTCGTCCGTGTCATTACGCATCCCTGAAGTTCACCGCCGCTAGTTACATTATGCAAATAATATTTCATCAGCTGGACGCAAATGAAATTGCCATTTATAATCCGCCGATGCTACGTAACACGTCTCTCATACATTCACTCACGGAGGATATATTGGCGGTGATAAACTTTATCGTCTGATAGTTTAATGTTATCTCCTCGGACTTGGCAAAGTGCTATTCATAGCGGGTGGATCAAAATGTTATCTGATCGAATTATGTGAAAGATACTCCGGGATTAGATACAGCTCGGATACGAATACGCTTTCCTAACAAATCAAAGCTCCTTCCGTAATAAGTGTGAAAAACTAACTATGAGAATCGCTAATTTGTAATTTGAAGCTATTGCTACGACATTAAAGTGACAAAAATATATGACTGAACGTCCATGTAGTTAGATATCCCCGATACCATGGAATGTAAATTCGCGCTGTGAGAGAATTGAAATCCACTCTTTACATTGCAGCAACGTCGCTTCTGAAAGTGCTCAAATCGCTGCAAGGAAATTAAAGAGAAGATTCATAAATGTTCTAGTCAACGCGCAAACGATGAAGCGAGATGTGATAAAATGGCATCATACATGTGACAACCGAATTTTTCGATTATAAAATTGAAATGGCTATAATTATCAGGATGAATACGAGAAATAAGCACGACTGCTTCATGCATTGTAATAAAGCAATAGTATGAATTACGATTATAGAGTTTCTTAAATTACGCTTCTCATTTATATGAAATCGATTAAATTATATACGTATATGTATACGATTGACTATGCGTAAAAATTGAAAGAATTTTAATAGAACTCTCGACTCGCGCGCATGGGGGAAATCTGTCTGTCGAATTACCAAATCGCCGCGGTGAAACTGATTAACGATCGTGAGCTCATTCCGGATTTAATCGTATTAGTTGGGAAATCCGCAGTAACAGATTGACCACGCAAGGGGTCTATGCACTTTCGAAACGCGTTATCCAATCGTCTTCGCGGCCCTTTTCCTATAATCCGTTAATCATTATCATCGTACATGGAACTACGAGACAAGAGGCGGGATGTATTATGAAACCGGTAACCGGGTAATTTCATGAAAACTGGTCGGACGGGTTAAAAACCGGCCCGGTTGACGATCTCGGGTTAAACAGGCGCCAAACTGGATCTTGTTATTCTTGGAAAACGAAATCTCATCAGTAGTGAATTAAAAATTTCGTAACGCTCGCTACACCCAGATGTAAAAATGTGTATACATATACAAACTCTTTTTATTTTTATCCAAACACGTAGATAATAATTCAAAGAAACTATAATTATAAATAGCAAACTATTTTTATTCCAAATAATAATATAAAATATTAACCAAATAGCTCTTGCTTTAATTTATAATTATATAAGAAATAAAAACTGGTAGTGGAATAATTTCTCAATTAAAAAAACATATAATTATATGTATATGTATTATTCGGATTTATGTAAAATAATCGCTACCTAGTATAGGATTTCTTTCACGTATCTGTGTTGTAAATATAAGTAGAACATGAGGGACAGAAAGGAAGCGGGGTAGAGAAAAGACGATTCGTTTTGCGTCTAAAGAGGTCGTGAAAATCGAGCGGGTGGATAAACGCGGTATTGTGTGTTCGCCTCATTGACTGACCGATATTTGGCCAAAGTCACTCTAAAAGTACGGATTAAGGCTCCGGCAGGATGGACCGAAGGGTAGACCGGAGTAGATTACTAAGCGGAGAGAGGCTAAGCGTGACGCAGGTAATCGAAGGGGGAATCGCCGGAAAGAAAGAACAGAAAGGATGGTTCCGTCCCTCCTTCCCACACTTCAGAAACGGACGAAAGCCTGCAATAGTACAGCGGAGAGTTAAGAGGGCCTAGAAAGCATCGATGGTTCTGTTTGAGACTGCCGTTATATCTGGAAGCAGGAGTACATTCTAATTCGATAGGTCTATACATAAATCTATAGGGTGTTCTTTTGCTGCAAATGTGTGATATTTATCTATGATATCAGTTATTAACAATCTTAGAACGTGCATTTATCTATTATATATATCTTCCTTTATAATTGCGTACAATTAAAAAATTTCTATCGATGCACAATTACACGTTTAAAAAATTTACATCTTGTAGCTTTTAATTTTTATTTAAATCCTTTACATTTCATTTTAATTTCAATGAAATGTATTTTCGATTTACAAGAATTTTCGATTATGAAATTAAAAACTAAATAAAAACTGAAAAAGATACATTGCTCAATATTGGTTGTGCAACTAATTAAAATGACAATTACAGTGTTAAATTATCGCAGAATTATCACAATATATATACTGGTAATTACAATTTATATTAAACACATTACTAAATGATTGTGGGTAACTATTACAGAATGAAGAGATACACCCTATATGTCATAAGGATATAGGCATCAAAGGAATCAATGCCCTCAGGTATTACGCCATAAATCGGCTATGAGATGTTTGAAGGAACGATTGTTTCGGATCGATTCTTCTTCAGAGCTTCGAGTGTCGAAATGAAACTCTCGATGTCTGATCGACTCCACTATGAAGCATCACCTAACCGTTCCTTTCAAACTATTCTACAATAGCATAATAGAAGCTATTCATGTTGAAACGACGGTTCGCTATTCTTGTACGATTTTACCCTAAGTCTTCTTCTTCTTTCAGATTTGAATACTTTATATGTACATTTGATTATTTCTTGCAACAATTTTATTTTTTTGAACATATATAGTATGCGATTATCGCATATCTAACTTATAAAATAAAATAGAAAAAAACAATTCTCTATTTTATTTCTATAAATTATGTAATAGGAAAAATATACAAAAAAAATTGGAAAATTACATTTCACTAAGAATTAATAATTGATTAAATAAATGATAACAAATTACTAATAAAATAAAAGCTTAAAAAATATTATAATTACAATATTATAATACAATATATAACAATATGATACAATTGTATAAAAGGAAATACACCTTCGATTTTATTGCTACTTAAATATGTTGTGTAGGGGAGGTTCTTCTGAGTAACTCCCCGCAAGAAATTTGTAGGGGATGGCAATAGTTTAGGAGATATAACAAATTAAAGTTTCATAGTTTTAATGCTTCTTCTATTATAAAATAAGGAAAAATGAAGTTTGTTTACGTTGTATTTGTGTAGAGCAGACGTGGAAAAAGTGTTTGTTTACATTTACGAGATAGGTATACACTGATGGATACTTTGTCAATAATGTGTTTCACCTATTTCTCGCAGTTCCTTAAAAGTTTAAATCAATGCCGTCCTCCACTTAATTCTTGCGGGGAATTACTCAGAAAAACCTCCCATACAATATATTTAAATTGATTAAATCGGAGGTGTGTTATCTTTTATGCAGTTTTACCAATAATATTTTCCAAATAAACATTTTACGATACAAAATATTCCTACTGATATGATGAAGAAAAATGTCATTCATCTATTATCTTGTGAAAATATACGTAATGTATTTTGCGATAAATACAAATCTATGGCGTTAGAAAAGGATAATATAAGAAAAAATATCATAATAAAAAAATATCTCTTATTTCCTATGTCTCATAATACGCGCAAATTGTATTGTATGTATGAATAAATCCAAATATGAAGGTGGAACAATGGTTGGACAATTATACGAAGAATAGATATATTAATCAAAGTATTATTCTCGTTATACAATAATACCGAGCCATCTACGTGCATGAATATCAGAGATAACAAACGGCAATAAAACGTAGATAAAATTAACAAACGCGAATATCTATCGACGTTCCCGATTTCGTTTAATTTTGAACACGCTACAAATGAATAATGCGCGCCGCGAAAATCGTCAATGGGTAACGCGGCTTGCAAATCCTCTTAAAATGCATTATATAAATCGAAACCTATTTTCCAGACAAAACATATTTTTCGAGCGCAGCTATTCAAACGATTCTCTCTCTCTCTCTGTCTCTGTCTCTCTCTTTCTCTCTGTCTTTTTTTCTCTCTCTCTCTGAGCCATTTATACATATATTCATCGTTCACAAACAACACCGCAGTACTGTGTACCCGCAAATATCCCTCTCACATCGAACACGATATAAACAGGTAGACAGGGTTGTAGAAAAAGGGCAGGAGGGAAAAAGAAGAGAACGATCCAACAGTCACCGACCCTTCCTGATCGATTAATATCACTGCAATAAACGTCATTGCGCATCGAAAAAGGGTGGCTCGCCCCACGGCAATCCTCGTGTGTCGAAAAATACGTGTGTCAAAGAATACCTCTCTATTTTACAAAACACGCAATAGCACACGTAACCCTTTAGTCGCGCAGCTCCGACTGCGCTTTTCTTCTGTAATGGAAAAAGCTAACCCATAAAAGATTCATCTATTATTCGTCATACGTGAGCAAATCGGCGAATAATCTGAGTAATTGCGTCTTTTCACGTAATTATCCAGGAAAAAGGATAAAACGGAAGGTTTGACATTAAATTAAATTTTCCAGTTGTTTCCAGTAGACGTTTTTACATCTATTACCGGCATAAATTTTGCTCTATGTTAATCATTAATCTCGCGAATGCATTGGTACGAACAATTATTACGAAATCTCTTTATGTTTCTTGCTTCTTCGATACTTGATATCGATCCAAAAACATGAAGACTAAAATCTCTGTTTTCTCATAAATCGCGCGCATATTACATGCAAACATACGCATATAAGAACGTTCACGCACATTGCTCGCATGGATGTATGTAAGTACTCCATGGGTATCGATGGCGTATCGATGGATTTCCATTGTGATCAGCCGGGGGCAACGAAAGGGGGAACTCGATGGTCTGATAGAGCGCGTAGAGCAGGTAACACGTCGCTGAGGTTGGATTGTGCCCCGACAGCGATTGATACGATTCGAGACGAAATCTCGCGGTCCATTGTCGGTTTTGCTTTTTGCCGCCTCTTATATGCCGCGACTTCGATTGTATACCCACCGGCCGCATTCATCCACGAGTGGAAAGGCGATTTCTCATCCGCGTAACGGGGCAACGGCGGCGGAGTACAATGCACAGCCGGCGAAATAATAAAGGGCGCTCCGCGGTAGAGGAAGGAAAACGGCGAAAAATGAAAACTCCGAGACGCGAATATAAATCAGCAAGGACGCGTTTCTTTTTTTTTTTTTTTTTTTTTTTTTTTTTTTTATTTTTTTTTTTTTTTGTTGTTGCGTGCATGCGCCTCTCGCGCGTGACTCTCGTTAACGTTAAACGCAACCGAAGCGCGCTTCTTGAAAAATGAATTTCCTTTTTATTACCAGCATCGATTGCAGTTAATACATTCCGATATGTACGTACAGATTGATGGCGCCTGATATTCGTCGGAAAGATTCCTGCTTCTCGTAATAACTCCAGCTTTTACTTTTTATAACAATATAAGAGTAAAACTGCAAAATTGATAAATTATTCTATTACGTTAATACGCGTCTGTAAAAATATTAAAAACCGCGAAAGAGATATTCTTGAATGTGTATAAAACATGGAATTACATGTTTGATTATACTCTCTACTTTCGCTATGTAAAGGATAAGATTGATACCGTCACCGTCTCGAAGGTTATTAACCTATGATGTATATGTCTGTGTATGTGTGTGTATTAAATTTTCCTCCGAGTTGTTATAAATTGTCTTTGCAGTTTCGACATAAATGATGCGTTCTATTCGCTCGACATGTGAAAGCATTGCGCGATCAGTAATGACATTTTGTAATCGATCAAATCAGCGTATGTTTTTGCTTATTGCGACTCGGGCATTTGTACCGTGCCAAATTAAAAGTTGACGCGTTAATAACGAGATGAACGATTGCAATATTTCTTATCTTTTGGAATAATCAAATGGCTTTAGCCAGTTAATGACGCTAGACTTGGTTATTTTTTGCATTTGCTGCAGACGCTATTGACAGTCAATAACGGCATTTCGACATTATTCAAATCGGTTCAGTCCTCGCTGCTTGCCAGTTTGGCGAATTAGAAAGTGGTATTAATGATGCCATTTGACTGCGAGACACTTAATCTTTTCAAAGTATCACAGAGTCATGCTGTTAAATACATACCGGGGAAACAAATAAACTATGAACGTGTTCTATGATCAATAGCGACATAATTACGGAAAAACTTAAATTATATTAAAGTAAAACAGTTCGTTGGATTATTTCTCCAAAATAAAGATAATATCGTTTCATTATATTCGTTTTACTGCAACATATATGTAAAATTCACTGAGAAGCTATACATATATCGATATATATATGACTCTGTCGATATTAAATATATCATATTTTGTATTGTAATATTTTTTTTATTTTTATAAAAATTGATTAAAGCATGAAGCACAAAAGATATAAAAATATTCTGAGAATGTGTGTATCCTTTTCAAGAGTTTTATCAATTTTAAATTCTTGCTTAACTACATCAATTTTTATTGAATAAATAAGATAATAATATAAAGTGCAGATCTTGATGCAAGTATTTATATAATTAAATACGGATTCCATTAAAAAAAAAAAAAACATGAAATTAAATTTCACTTTAATTACACACTTCTCCTTTTCATTTATAGTTCGAATATAGTATACAAAAATAACATCCAGGGTATAAAATAAATAAAACGATAAAACATGAACGTAATTCGTAGGGTAAAATTTCACAACAGTAACATTTCGTAGGGGATTGAATCGTTATCGAACAGCCAATGCATACGCCAATGTTGGCATCGGGATGACCTCTGGTCCTCATCATTCTATCTCTCTCTCACTCCATCTATCGCTGTCTTAGTCTCGCTCTTAATCCATCGTCAAACGATCGAGGCAATTAATGCGGCTGGCTTTGATTATCCCTACCGCTGATGCAGACAGTGATTTCACGTGGTCGTGCAAATAAAGCAGTTTATTTATACGCCTGCAATTAAGTTGGACATATACCGCATGCATCCGCGTATCTAGATGAAACAGTCAAGTGTATCGCAAGCGCAGTTACTTATACACATCTGTTGGAAATGCGCGATAACGTTAACAACGATGCATACGCACTTTGCTTGCGCCAACGAACTGCCGGTAGCGCTTCTTTAAATTCGATCTCTGCTCTTATCTTCAACGAAAATTTGCAAACGGCATGATGAAATCTTTATGGCAGTTAACGTACATATGTTACTCACTGTCTTCCGCAATTTTAATTAATTTTTTAATTAAGCAAAAGATAAATGATAATCATTTTAATCCGTAAAAGAGTACACGCATTATAAACATCTCGTGTTCAAATAAAAAAATCATTTTACGGACTGGCGTTTTACAAACTGTTTATCTTTATATTTATCATCGCGTTGCACGCTCGTACAAATAATCATCAGGCCATAAATTTTACAATCGATTAGAATTTTTATCGTGATTCACATAAGTCAGCTTTATAAGCGAAACAAAAAAAAACACAAAATTTCTTAATTATAATTTTTTAATATCTTTCTCATATATAACGATGAATAATTTCTAATATAGAATTATTAAATAAAGCTTTCATTTGTCAAAGGTGATCGTATGCAACAATAATGTTTAGCGAATAGAAAATAATAGAAATCTAATTAGACATAGAATAGCAGAGTATTGAATTTATCATAATAATTATAATTTAATGACAGCAAAAGGAACGATGTCGCACGAAGCTATGTATATTGCGGACATTCTATCTCTGATCGGCGCTATTTATCATAAATGTGCTAAAAGATTCTCCCAATAATATTTACTCATTAGAAGAACATTGATGCGCGGATTTCTCTCTCCCTAAAATATTATATTTATCTTGATTTCATGCGATACACGTACACATGTTATGTAGCTCGAGCATACAGAATGTTCTCTCTCGAACTGTTTCGAGATACTCTCTGGAAATATTCTTGCCATTTAATTACCATAGGCGGCGCCGATATAGCTTCATTAGTAAGTCGGGCGAGCCTTAGCTCACACATTCTTATGGGAAACGCCGTTCATAGTCACCTTCGTGACTGCGCTAATAAGTGCGCGCGACGGCGTCGATAATCGCCATCGCCCGTTAATTAACACGCGAGAGCGAGAATTATCTGCTCGAAACGACAATTCGCCGGCGTGATAGCGCACCAGCGGCTGTTTCGTCGGGGAAAAGATCGAGAGATCACTGAAATATCGGCATGAAATGGCAATAGCAGCGGGTCCGGGGTCCCGATATGGCGTACTTGATGTTCCCTTCTTACGTTTAATGCGCGTATAATATACGATGCGTTACTACCTCTCTCTTTCAGCTGATGGCGCGGAGGCGCCTATAGATTATCACACCGCCGAATGTTAAATAGCGTTTATAAATACATAATTACAGTGATTAAAGCTGAAAGGTCCATAGACGCCACCGACACGTTTCAATTAACGATCAGGTGTTAATGATTATTATTCTCACCTGCGTGACACGCTTGCATCTCGTATGACCCCGACCATCGAATCGAAAGAATCTTTCGATTTTTCGATGAGGACATAAATGACGTGTGTACGTTGCAGCGATCCGAGAAATTTAAATTATCAACTAGCGCAATTTTAATTAACTTTAAATGTGTAAATAAAACTGCCAAGGTTTTTCCTTCATTTTTCATGAAATTCTACGCTGCACAAGTAATATAAAAAATGCATTGTTAGCGTTATATAAATTATAGATATTAGAGAGATATAGATTATAGATATAGATTATTAGAGATATAGATTATAGATATAGATTATTAGAGATATAGATTATAGATATTCATATATATGTGTGTTATAAAAAAAGTCAAATTAAATGTGCATAAAATCAGTGAAATAAAACATTTTGTAGTATTTTATAGATTATTTTTGTATATATGTAGAGAGGAAAAACATAATAATAAAAATTTTATATTTATCTCTCTCTCTCTCTCTCTCTCTCTCTTATGTGTAAAAATATTAATATTTTTTCATACAAATATTAACAGAATTCTTTTAAGCAAACTTTTATAAATTTGTTAAACACAATCTTTTCTTCTATTAATCTATACTAAATTATTTATTAACTATATTTATATTTTATGTTATATATATTATATATTATACGCATTTTCGTACTTTCACAAAAATGCGAAGACACAAAAGCAAGAGAAAATTAGATTACAAATTTTATCTTACCAATGCGAGCATCGTAATAAACAAGTTACCGAGAAATAGCGTGACATGAGAGAAACCTGTTTCCATATTATCGAAAGCGGTGGTGGACAACTATAATGCGGGATGGAACCAAGCTTCCTCGCTTCAATGATACCGATTGATATCAAATTTCAGGTCGCGCGAGATCGGCGGTCGAAGAAGAACGGCGAATGGGAGGAAGTCGTACAAAGGCACGCACCACGCGCGCGTGTGGTCCATCAATCATGTTGTTCCCGGCGACAGGTGGACACTGGGGTCGATGGAGACCCCCACATAATTGGGAGAATAGTGCCGGTTTGCTGGTCGACCGGGCACACGGTCATTTATCTTGTCGCGATCGAGCGCCTATCGACGGTTCGGCCCGATTCGAGTTAACGCCCGTGAAATCGCGTGTCGCCCGTTTGGGAAAATCAGCCTCGTTCGATCTCCCGAGGCTGCATACAGAGCGCTGGAGCCCGTGATCGATACCGCGCTGCCCGTTTTCCTGTCGCAGTTATACGCCGCTTTGCCCGTGTACCTCGTAATTGGAAACAAATACAGATATCATTGAAATCATGCTCGCGTGCCTGGATATTCATTCAAAATATTTATATACGGAATATACCGGGGTCTCTTTCCATCGTGCTTGTTTTAGGTACAATGCTTCTAATTTTCTTCTTTCTTATTGTCAGATACTCTCTCTTTTTTCTACAGATTTTGTGCTCTTCGTGATTTATCATCTATTTCAATAAATAAGCGTTATCGAAAAAAAAATGAGACTATGATAGGTAACGATTATTATAATATAGTAATCATATATGTAATATTAAGTATTGCACACATTATTTACGCGCTAGATCGCTGACAACATATTACAATTGGAAACTCGATTCCAATAAATAAGCACAATGAGCAATAAATGAAAAACGAGCAATTTTTTTATATTTCATATAAATTAAGTTAAAATTTTTAAAAATACAGTTTTTCTATAAAAAATTAAGTAATCTCCCGATGTGAGGGACCGATTCGGGGGATCACGTGATGCAATGGGAAACCATAAAGCGGTTTTCGAGAGAGAGAGAGACGAGACCCGTATACCCGTCAAGTAATTCAACACCCAAGATATCGTCCTGTTCTTTACTTTGTGGTACAATCGTCTTTTTTTCGTTCTCGTATGCTCTTGTAATTCCGATCTTCTTTTACTGTCGTCGTCGTCGCCGACGACAAGGCCTCCCCTAGACGGCATCTAGTGTCACCGACGAAAAAAAAAATACTTACGCCCGACGGTTGGATCCCGTCCTATGCACGCTACTTCGCATGCTACTGGTCCCAAAAATACTCCCCCAGTTTGGTCTGACGCATTACTTTCCATTTTCTTTTTTGGTCAAATCTTGGTTGTTCGCGATACTTGATGCCCGAAGCATCGCGGCATATTTTTACCCTTTACCGCATAAAATATGTGCATCGTAATTGAATAAGATGTGATATCGATTGTAAATATAATTATATGTATTACTTTTCTGAGAAAAAGACTGTCCAATGTTAGGAATCTAAAGTTTTCGAAAATATCAAGTAAGAAATTTTTCAGAAAGAGCGTCCTTGAATATTATTAGAAGCAAAGTTTATTACGTATTTGATTCGAATGTATGATAATACGATTTGATTGAAAGTTATAATCAAAAAGTATGTAATGCCTCATATCATTTTCATTATATAATGTCAAATCAATGTGTATTTTGCATGTCTGTAATGTATATACAGTTATCAGTAACAACATTTCTTGTTCTAAAACTAATTTATATATCAATATGTAATCAATTCGTCGTCAATACAATCCATTAATAATGATAGATCCGTGTTCTGATTAGTATCAAATTAGCGTGTTTCAAGAGATCGTAAAAAGAAAAACAGAAAGAGAATATGCTAAACTTTAATTGAGCGGCGAGAGCGATGCCGTCAAAGGAAACCGGAACAACTGACATCTAGATACGATCGTTCAACTGGCTCTGTGTTATCTGCATTTGAATCTCAAATCGCTTCTAGGTATCAGAAATCGTGAAGGAGAAACGTTGAAAACCTTCAAGCCGGCGCGCTCCAAGGGCTACAACCAACAAAGCGGCATGTCACGACAAATACAGCTACTTTTCCAGCTCTTCTTTCTCCGTCGCTCCTTTTTTGTCTCTCTTCTCACAAGATTGTCTCGATCACGAGGATATCGAAGCGAGATCGTATCTTGTGAGTATTCCGATGGCGGTTCCGCCGAAGTGGTAACATTCGCCAAGTTTTTCATGCCTCGATCGGCTCAAGAACTTTTGATCTCGAGTGTTTGTCGTATAAATATCTGTATTCGATTAGCTAAATAATTGCTCGTACTCATTTCGCCGCCGCACGCAATAATATTCGTAAAAATTAATGGTCTAAAAAGAAATTATCCTCTCCGCATACGTGATATAATTTATTAGCAAATTATTTGTAATTTTAAACACAGTTTATATATATGAGAAAGAATAATATTTGCCATATTTCTAAAAGAATTTATTTCTTTTGTATTTAATTATTAATCGCGGAAATTTATTAATCGCGTGTATCCACATCCAAATACATATAATGATATAAATTATTTTGCCATTCACATGTCGTGAGAGAAAATAAAATCGTGTTCACTAAACGTCGCCAAGAATCGCGTTGCTACAGAATCGTGAACGAGAGAGATCTCTCGGAGTCTTTGAACGCCGATGACCCTGTGTCTCTTACATATTCATATCCCATCGTCAAATCTCGATCGGCAACGACGATAAAGCAATTTAAGTACTAACGCCGTCCTCCCGTTGCATCGCTGCGCTTCCACTCACTGAAGCAATCTTTCTTACCGGTTTTTTAATGGACGTCCGAGAGTCTCGTTGCATCGCAGACCAATATACGAATTGTGCGCGATATAAAAATGACGAAAGAGAGAGAAAGAGGTTTCTCTGACGCAGCTGACTCATTTCCATAGATCTCTTTCGACTGTCCAAGGACCCCGGACACTTCATGTATCTTCTTCGTTAGAAGAGCTATGTTTATCCACGTGTGACTACGGGTGAAATCTTCAACCGCGGAATAAGATGTTTTTTTAAGACGGAGTGCTGACCGTTGTCCAAAAAGATCCAATCGACTCTGACGTAATTTGAATACGAGTTATTTTTAAAGTATGGTATATATAATTACGCGTCGAGGACAAATCCTTAATTATATCAGAACTGTATATATACGTCTTGCAAAATTTTGAGAGTTGTAAAAGAATACGATTACTTTTATCAATTTGAAAATATATAATCCACTGTAAGAAATCAATATTAATACATATATATACTATAAAATAAAGAAAATTATAAAAATCATAACGTGATTTACCCCACTAATTTACTTTGTTGAATAATCAATATCTATTACTAATATAATTTACAATCATGCTTCAATCTTTCACGTGATCAAATGATTTGTACATCATTTGTATCCTACGCAGACGTAAGCATCTTTAAAAAAGGATTGTGACCAATAAAGAAATTATACTACCTCATCTTGACGCGATATAAAAAGCAAATTATATTATAAAAAACTGCCATTGTATATCCGTGATATAGATATGTACATTTGCGTAAAGAAAAGATATTATTTTTCTTTTGTAGAAGAATTCTCTTCCGAGACAGCATGCAATAATTTTAATCTTTGTCCATCGTCGTAATAGTGGTGTTCCGAGTTCTCCATCTGTCAGGACGACAAGCACTCCTAATTTCGGCAAGGGGAAAGATTCCCTTCTTCGTATCCATTTCAAAGGACAATGGTCCAGCAGTGTCTTTGTGCGATTCGCAATGGAGTGCTCGGATTGCCGTTGATTACTGACAAATAGCACCGTGGCCGGAGAGTAACGCCAAGAAAGATGGAAACAAATTTGAAGAAAGGCAGAACGAAAAGGATCACTATCAATCACGAAGACAATGAAAAGCATGTGGCAGATTCCATTCACCGATTGTCGTACGAAACTTGTATGGATGGTTCGCGTAACAAGTGCTTGCGTTTTTTTATACATCACCTCTGTGCTATTACCGTAATAAAGCTTCAGGTTACCGTCACTATCAATCGATAACGTTCGAAACTTGTTGCTCGATATGTTCCAAGAGAAGTTTTACGTAAAAATTAGCGGCAAGTTTGCTATTATTTGCAAAATAAAATACAATTAATTTTATCATATAATGAGCCTATTTAAAAAATGCAAATATTCAAATAATTATATTTGAATATTAATCATTGATTAATTCAATATAGAATGTTGTTCTCATTTAGTATAGAAAATATCTTTTTCATCATTTATGTTTAAAACTGCATCAAAAGATTTAGATTAGACCAGCAAAAATATACTGCTGCAGGCCATCTGCTGCGCAAACTTTTTAGACTTATTTGAAATCGCATCATCAGCTAGACAACGAGGAATCTAATATGTTCTACTAGATTTTCACGGTGATGCGATGGGCTCATATTCACGGTTCATGTTCCTGAATATTATTTTACCTGAAACTGAGTGGAAACGAATTTGATGTCCCGAGGCGACTTGGTCTTCGGTTACATTTTGATCTTGCCGTGATGTCAAGAGTGATATAACTTTGTGGATTAAGATTGCAAGTAATTAATTTTTATATTGTATAACAATATTTTAAAATTGATTGCAAGAAACCATATATGAATCGTGTTATTATTATAAATTATTTGATATAAATTATTATTTGTATTATTACAAGAAAAAGAGAGAAAAAATAATATCCATAATTAAATTACTTTCTTATTTTATGTTAGTTCACACAAATCAACATATAGAAATAAAAAATTAAATCTTACTTTACTTTTATAATTTGTTATCAATTAAATGAAAATTTTTAGTTAATATAGAATTATAATTGTACGATTTAAATGCGAGAAAGAGAGAGAGAGAGAGAGAGAGAGAGAGAGAGAGAGAGAGAGAAAAATTAAAAATATAAAGCAAAATTTAATATAATTTAAAAATTAAAATATAACATCAATTTTTGTGAAAAATTAAACAATTCCTCTTCGTCAGGAATATAGAAATTCACACTATACTGCATTATAAAATGCAACGTAACATGTCGCCAGCAAAAGAACATTGTATTTTATTTCGGGCGTATACACTTTCACTCTTTTCTTTGGCGTGGTCGCCTCTTTCACATTTAAATAGCGGTTCACACTGGTCGGAGGAGCCGCAAAGGTCCACTTAGCGGTTTCGTACGAACAGGTTCCATACAAAATAAGAGGGCCCTGCAATTGTCCACTTTCGGACGTTCGTTCGCCATCATTGCTCGTGATACGTTTTCCATGTAATAAGAACCTCCTTTTCATAATGAGGATCCTCTTTCCATTTTCCTTTTGCTTTTTTTCGGAAACATCCTTCATATCCATCCAATCATTCATTAATGCTACAAATTATTTTTGTACAACGACAAAAATGTTTGAGAAATAAAATGAAAAACTAAAGAAAAGTTCGTTATATGTATCGTATTCGTTTTTAAATATAATTGCTCAATTTATTCTTATTTTTGTGTGTCGCGTAAAAATATTCATTTTGAAATTTACGTAAAATATAAATTGTTGAGAGTGACATAGATACGGGATATTTGTTAACGCATAGGCAGCGTATTAATACGAAAAATTTGCACCGTAGCCGGCGAAAAGAATAGCCTCGGTATAAATATTAAAAGACGAATTCTTAGAAGAATAATGCGGAGCAAAACATCCGCGCTGGATTTACGAGGCATTCCTCTTGTGCCGCGGCTGGCGTTTATCCGCCTTTTTCGGCTCTACAGTAAAGTACGGTCATTACCACTTGTACTATTGTTGCTCTTCCAGCCTCTTCGGTAACTTCATTCTCAACGACGGTGGAGGAGAGGAGAAAAGCAACAGAGTAGTCTGTGCATTTTAATTGTTTGCTATGCAGACAACTGCCGTTCCAGCCTTACGGTTTACATCCTAAACCCGACCGTTTGGCCCTTTTGGACGATTCCGCCAAGATGCATTTCGGAGCCCTAGAATTAGCGTGGCGTGGGGCCCGCGATAGATTGCAGGGTTGCAAACGCGAAGACGACCGACGGAAGAAACGAAGAAGAAGACTGACCACGGAACACTCAAGTGTGGGAACGGCAAAGATTGGCCCACATGAAGCGTGAATAGTAGTGCCGGCAGGAATGAGCGATATACATTCTTTGGTATTTTCATTTATAAAAAAATATATTTATACAAATTATATAGGGCTCATGAATGTTTAAAAAGCATTTATCAATTAAAATGATCGACTTCGAGTCACCTAATGTTAAAAAGTAAATTTATCATGTATATAATGTTAAAATTAGGCGAATGAAACAGAGAAAAATTGAACGTTTATTTCTATTATCTGTATCAACGATAAGTATTTAAAACATCCGATGATTCATTCACGGGTATCAAGATCGAAACTGTTAACGCGTGATCCAGTACAAAGTACGAAGGAAGATTCGAATTGGCACAGACGGTATAGCAGCTGTTTGTTACGTGTTCGCGGTTAAATTACCACATTTAGGGCCACGTAAATCGATCTTTAAACACTGTGTAACATCGTTGCCGGTGCAGCCACCGCTTCTTCGCGGCGTAGAGGTATACGCGCGCGGCACGTCTGGTTTACAAATGATTGCAAAATTGCTCTAAAAAAAAATGTGACAGGAACGTTCGGTTATTATTTAAATTTCGGTCACACAGACTGACCCAGTTCCGGTGGCGGCTGATGGGAGCCGGTTGAAAGAAGGGCTGTGAAAAATTCTCATCGCGAAGGCCGCGACGATGCAAGAATGGCGGTTTCACTTGGCATCTCGTGCAATTGCGTGTCGTGTCGGCTGAATGAAAACCTGTCGACGATGAAAGAGGTATCGATGGTCAGCCAACACGCTGACAAGCGGCGGCTTCTTCGCAGTTATATAATTTGCGCACATCGCGAGAAACGAACGGTACTTATGCAGTACCGCAGACTGTGGTCGGTATCAAAAGTCGGTCGAAAGCAAAAATTCCGGTTTCAAGTGTAAAATCCTGCTCTAACGTAACACATGTAGTCGGAGAGATTTATCCGACGTGAACAATGTGACACTGTGGTCTTTGATTTTCCCTATTAACATGTGATGGCAATATATATGCAAATATACGTGAAAACTAAATTATTCATGCTAAAATAGTTATCATAAAAACTGGAAATAATATTAAGATCGTGCTTCAGAGAGCCCACATTTTATATATCAAAAATATATTCTCATTAAATCACATAGAATCACATTTGCAATTTTTTGATAAAATTAAATAAATATATTCGTACTTTGCTACGATTAAATACATATACAATTAATATTCTTAATTTTAAAAATACTCTTGTCGATATTTATTTCTTCGTCTTCAAATCTCATTCGTGTAATATACATTTGAAAATGTACATAAAAAAAATTATCGTTAATCTCAGCACTTAAAATTCTAAGGTATCACGTATAGGTAATGAATGAAAATATAATCATGATAAAAGAAATATCGATGAAAATGATATTTTGTTAAGTGTTGAGTATCAATACAACGAGAGAAGTTTAAAAATGGGCGACTAAAGGAGGCGATTGTGAAAACATAGTGGTGTAAACACGTACGATAATGGGTCGTGTACAGGTTACACCATGATATAGATTGCGCTGGAACCTGGTTTCACAGAAAGTCGATCGATAATAACGTGTCGATAACGCGAGCGTCGCAATTTCGTACGTGTGGATTCAAATTTGCATTTGTGACAAATGACCGCGGGTACCGAGAGCGAGTGATAAATCTCAAGTAGAATCGTCGCGGTCGACGTGCACGAGCAGGCAACCGGTTCAGGTGAGTCCGGATCATGATGATGTAAGTTTCACCGGTCGCGGAAGATCGATCGATATTACCTGATAAATCCCATTATTAATGCGAGCGTAGCAAGAACTTGATAAATTGCTGGCACTGGATACACGTTTAGTAGTGACGATACTACGCCCTTACACAAAACGACCCCCTCAAAGGCCGTAGGGCGATTTATTCGCTGGTTCGCCATTCGCCGGACGATCATCTCGTCGTATTTACACGCGTACGTGTACATGCTGTCCTCTTTCGTTATCGAAGAAATCGATAACGTATCCGTAGACGATCGATAATGGGATAAATTATGTTCGTCAAACTGGTTTTTTGCAAGCAAGTATGGTAACCAGATGTGGCAACCATCGAAATTAATTTAGAATATATAGTTTATTAAAAATGTACAGAAAGAGAGAGAGAGAGAGAGAGAGAGAGAGAGAGAGAGAGAGAAAATATTGTCATTCATGTATTATATTTAAATAAAATTTTATAAACAAGTAATTAAACGAAATATTATACAAATTAATATTTTTAAAAGATTCCTCTTTATAATATCTTTAACAGCTATATTACAATATATCTGGCTCAAAATTAATGTTAAATTATATACACGCAGAGACAATGGAAAATATAAATGATCAAACTGTTGATCTTTCACCTCTCACCTTATAGCAGAAGCCATTCTACCTCAAATATCCAGCAATCATCGTATTCACACGTAATGGAACGGCTGCGCAACTAATTTCTGTACATCTCTGATAATACTCCGCGTGGCATTGCCGCAAATAATTCGTGAGCTGGCAAATGAGAGGGAATCGCGAGACAATCGCCCGATATTTACACGGTTTATAATTGACTCTTCCGTGCACGCGACGCTTTGTGGCTCACTTTAAAGCCGTCGAAGACCCGCCTTATTCGTTTCAGAAACAAAGTGGCCTGTATTCTGGAACGTCTATCGCGACGAGGGATCGCAATGAGACACATATGTATGTATCTCCAATCGCCGCTCTGCGCCATCATTGTGGCGAGGTAGTAGCTGTTATTTCACGGAGCGGACTCCACGCTGCAGCCGGCTGCAGGTGCAGCCACCTCTTCGATCCTTAGACATTTCGGTGCATTGTGATCGAATGATATAATAAAGCCCGTGGGAAACGGATAACGGAGCCACCTGACGCAACGCCGGCGACGATATATATCTATATATATATATAAAATGTGAACTTTGTATGCAAGTATAAGAAAGAAAGAGAAAAAAAAAGAATTGCTTCCATATGCAATTCGTTGATTATTATACCAATGGCATACGTAATATGTTACTTTTTCCTTATCTTTCGACATAGAACATAAAAGTAAAACGTCTACTCATATTTCATAGCAAATAATGCTAATATAATCATCGTTTGCATTATTGCAATTATATTTATCAACTCGACAATGGGCGATGCATAGAAATAGATAATGCATACCAGATGATAGACAGATTATTAGTTACCAGATGACAGTCTATGAGTCAGTAACAATTAGAGATATCATTAATGTAGAGAAACCTCTATGCGATGTGTGGAATTAAAGTATCATAGGGGCTGACGGGTTACCGAAGATTACAGTGTACAACGAAGCATTAAGGCAAACCCTTTCCATGTATTCAATTCAGTATGCCACTTTTGAGCTTGTAAATTAATAGTGCCGTCGTCACTAGACAGACAAAAAAAGGAAAAAGCGGAAAATATTACGGGTGAAAACGACGCAGCTGCGAGTTATAAGTAGGCGAGATGTATGACAAATCATCGCGCATATGTAATCTCAACACATAAATATATTATTTAAAATAACAAAATTATCTATACACATATGATATTAAAAAACTTTGAAATTTTCAGAATAGCATGTTTACAAGAAATTACTCTCTACGACCAACTGGAGTAAATTAATGATTTTCAAATGAAAAATTAAAGTAATGATATTTACATGTAATATATATAAAAGAAAAAAATACAAATGAATAATAAACAGAATAGATCAAATATGAAGAAAAAAAATCCATATCTTCCCATTATAATTTTAAAATTACTGGAAAACATCTACTTCTTTCTGTCTTATTAAGACATACAATTACATTTAACAAAAGTATAAAAGTAATATAATTTTGTATTGTTTATATGCATACAATGTAATATGTTTCCTCCTTTTCATTTTTATTATTTTCTTATTTTCTTATAATAGGGAATGTTCGACAGTTTTGACACATTTTACAGTCATCACTATTAATTTCGCTTATTTTTTGTTTAATAATGAAAAGAATAATTGGCGATTTCACACAACGCTGCGACGATTTGAGAAAAAAAAAAACTGCGAGAGAATGATTGTTGACGGCATGAATTTTTAGTTTCACCTACGCGCTTGAATTTCACGCGTAGAACACGCATACACTCTCGGCGAATATATCTACAACGTTGGAAACCCTACGAGGTATTCGAATTGTCGGTTCTCAACGGGACATCGAGGTAGTACCCTGCAGGGCACGGCGTGGTGCCACGGCACTATCATCCTGAGCTTTCACCGGCGTCATCATCATCGTCATCTGGCGGCTCTTATTCTTCCGGTCTCTGGACTTAATGGACGGATCTGTCATAACCCGTTTCAGCACCTTCGTCAGTGTCGACAATGAGTCGCAATAATGACTTGCAATCTACCGCCAAGATCATAGGCGGTGATTTCGCGGAAATAAAATCGCTAATATCGTGGAGCATTCGGGACAGAAATTAAAGTCTCAATGAAAGAACCATCAGAGCGGCAAAAGCCATCCGCTTTTTCCCATTACATTCTTCCATGCTTGATTTCGCGGTAACTAGTTAGATCTCATCGAGTAGAAAAGAAATAATAATTCAAGCCTCATAAGCCAGTATATAAATTTGTTTACAGCCCAACTTCATAAAATCGAGAGTGGATGAGAAGATTGTAATATTGCCAAAATATTTAATCGATTTATCGTCAGATAATTTTCGTACGACAATAATAGTATCATATTTTTCACAGCAACTTTCATTCAATTTGCTTCATACGCTTCCGTACTCGTGCGAATTGATTTCGCGACAAATTACAACCGCAAACGAGCGTGCGATAGATTCACGATCGCGACATGTGCGAGAGATCACGGCACGCTCGCTAACCGTTCCACAATTTCTCACAATCAAACGATCCTTCCGCCGCTTTCAAACGCTCCGACGCACTTTCTTGGATTAAACATCGCCCATCGCCAAGATTAATAGCCGTCACGTTGCGTTTCGCTTAACGCAGCATTCAACGCGACCGCGCAGCTTGCTCGCGCGCGTGTGCGTGAACACACGTTCGGCGGGCCCCGATGTTGTTTCCCCGTATACCCACCTCTCTCGAGGAATGGTCCCCGGGTTGGAACCGCGGCACAATGCCCGACAATTCCTATAAGTAAACGCGTTTACATATGCATACAAAAGCCGCAGTTTCCGCGCGACACCGCGCGAATGGCGGTACCGCGAGTTGCGGCCACAAGCTGCGCTTCGACTCGCGAAAAGAAAATATCGTTGCGGAACGATGCCAGAAACGACGACGACAACCGCAACGACGACGACGACGACGAGCACTACGACTCGCGGACGCACACGTGCGTCCATAGAAATGTCGTCGGAAACCGGCGCGACGTCCATTTACGTAGCCGACTCGGATTAATGGTTCCCTCTCGGATCTTCCCTCCGAGATGCCGTGTGCCACGCGTAAACGAAACTCTCGTTCGATTCCTGAGTGGGCGAGGACAATTTGCAACTGCGCGATACGTCCCTTAACGAGCGCGAGATTTATCCGGTATTTATATATCCGCGTTTGTGGACACAAGGAGAGGCATAAACGAATGTTCCATCGGATCGATTCGATAAAAATATCAGCTATGAAAATAAACGACGGTTAGATAGACGTCGTTTGCAATGTTTCAGCTCGATGTGGACAGTCTATGATTCGCGACAAAATTCAGAATAGGATTTTATTTATAATTTCATGCATCACATTTGAAGAAGTAAAATACACGCGTATCTATAAAATATATATAAAGATACACACATATATATTATAAAATTTGCGACTCATAAAATTATAAATAGATGTGTGTCTTTATAGATTAATACTTATAATATTAGGTCTACCGGAAAGTTCTGTCCGTTTTTGGAATAAAACAAAATACAAATTTTTATTACCGTCAATAAACTTTATTAAATAATGTAATTGCCATTATTCGGAGAAGTATTGTCAGCAACTGGATAATTTAAGATGCGACAGAATTTCCCAGCCTGGTTCTGCAATTTTTTGACGAGTCCCCAAAGCAGCATGTGGCCTGGCATTATCATGATGCAGTATGATGTTCTTCCTATTGTACATCGCCGGCCTCTTTTCTTGGACTGCTGTATTTAAATTATCCAGTTGCTGACAATACTTCTCCGAATAATGGCAATTACATTATTTAATAAAGTTTATTGACGGTAATAAAAATTTGTATTTTGTTTTATTCCAAAAACGGACAGAACTTTCCGGTAGACCTGATATATAGCTATATTTAGAAAAAAATATCTTGATGCTATTTCTAAATTATAATCAAAAGCTTATAGAATTCATGGAATTTAGGATAGTGCAACGATTACAAAGTACAATAACAATATTCAAGAATATTATCTTTCCAACTAAAAGATACAGCTCTTGAAATCATTTGTCATCCCTATAATTACTATAATCAGTCAATGATTGTTTTAACATAAAAATATAAATAATGTATTAATAAGCCATAAATATGCATTAGACTCGCGATTATACCGCTATCTAGAAAAAATAGTGAAACCATTTAATTTATCATTTTCTCAATCATCGGAGTAACGAGCAAGCAGATAATTAACTTGTAACGCTTTAATAGCTATATGATAGTACTAATGATAGATCAATTAATGGGATCTTCCTGAGAAGATTCCTGAATTTTATATCACTTACTTTCAAATGAACGGCTCTCTTTAATCTCTCACCGTAGGTATCGCGACGCGTGTTGCACTGTTAAAACGATATAATTTATATCCGCGCGGATTAATAGCTACCATAATTTCGAAGCCGAAATATACCGAGGCTCGTAAGTCACCGCAAGACCATTCCGCACCGCGATCACCAACGCGATCCGATCTTGGTAGGTGCAGCTCGCTGCATCGAATAAGATACGTTATTTTAATGGTCGCTGTGTATTTGTACGATGTGCACTGAAACGGAGCAAGAAGCTCGCGTACTTCGCTTAGGACGGGACCAGGGGCGAAATGAACGAAGCATCCTTGGCGCAGCGTCTAAATTAATGGCTCTCACAGCTCTCCACGAGCCATAAGTAATACTATTAACTCGTAGAATCTCTACGTAATCGTATCGTACGATGTATCGCGTGCGCGCGCGCGCGTCTATGATTACATCAATTTGCGATGTCACGTGAGATATATACGTCATATGTTGCGAGACATAAAGTCACGGCGTCCATTTATAGAGCGCGGAACAATCAGCGCTGGTCGCGATTACTACAACGATGAAATGCAGGAGTCTAAGAGATGGCGCTTAATGGAAATCTTTATTACGCGATAAATATACGTTTATATATCGATATCGTGCTACGATAATGTAGTATAATCTCGAAAACTTTCACAATGGAACATTCTAAATTACTGTTATTTTAAAGAGAATTTTATGCGAGAAATTTATTTCGCTGTAATAATACTAAAAATAGCATAGGGAAAGTTTTCTCATTGCATCCCTCCAAGTTCACAATGAGCATCTTACTTCTAGAACAGGCGGATTATTCATACCAACAAACAGTTCGTTGTTCCAATGATCGCGATCATTTCGCATTCGCGCCGCTCAATCAATAATGGTATCGCGACGTTAAACTTATCAGGCACAGCGTTCATATCAAGAATTCCGTGTGATTTTTATTATTTTAATGGCAAACAAGCATATGATGATTGAATTATCGTTAGATTTATTCAATATTGACTTCGCGATAATAGTTATTTAGCGTCGTTCATTAAATCAAGAATGAAAACAGAGATTATACACTTTTTTATAATTAAGTGTATGTATTGTTTAAATTTTAAATATTAGTTATAATAATTAATTTAAATTAAATTAATTTAAATTAATCTAAATTAAATAAACTTAATTTATTAATAATTTTATTATTATTAATTTAAATTAAATTAATTATGAAAAATATTTTAAATAAAAATACAATCAATAGCATGGCGCTTTATATATTAAATTAATGATTTCCGTAAAATTCGCAAGACACTGGTTCCCGGAACCATATTACATTAACGCGACATTGTATCACGTTGTTAAGGCGATGATGGCGAATAAAGTATGTTACTTAACGACCCTCGCGTTTATACGATTTCCGTTGGATTTAAGGCCAGAAATTTATATCGCGACGCGTGTTGCACTGTTAAAACGATATAATTTATATCCGCGCGGATTAATAGCTACCATAATTTCGAAGCCGAAATATACCGAGGCTCGTAAGTCACCGCAAGACCATTCCGCACCGCGATCACCAACGCGATCCGATCTTGGTAGGTGCAGCTCGCTGCATCGAATAAGATACGTTATTTTAATGGTCGCTGTGTATTTGTACGATGTGCACTGAAACGGAGCAAGAAGCTCGCGTACTTCGCTTAGGACGGGACCAGGGGCGAAATGAACGAAGCATCCTTGGCGCAGCGTCTAAATTAATGGCTCTCACAGCTCTCCACGAGCCATAAGTAATACTATTAACTCGTAGAATCTCTACGTAATCGTATCGTACGATGTATCGCGTGCGCGCGCGCGCGTCTATGATTACATCAATTTGCGATGTCACGTGAGATATATACGTCATATGTTGCGAGACATAAAGTCACGGCGTCCATTTATAGAGCGCGGAACAATCAGCGCTAGTCGCGATTACTACAACGATGAAATGCAGGAGTCTAAGAGATGGCGCTTAATGGAAATCTTTATTACGCGATAAATATACGTTTATATATCGATATCGTGCTACGATAATGTAGTATAATCTCGAAAACTTTCACAATGGAACATTCTAAATTACTGTTATTTTAAAGAGAATTTTATGCGAGAAATTTATTTCGCTGTAATAATACTAAAAATAGCATCTTTTGTTTCTATTTAACGCTAGACTACGTAATAAAAGATACGACATATATATCTCTCTTGTATCCCGTAAAGGTCTCTCAAAAGGTAGATAAAAAAAATTGACAAGAATGTGATTCGAGTTGTCATCATCGAGGAGAATCGATCCTTTGGCGACGTAAATGCACCTCGTGTCCTAGGATATCAATTACACCCTCGCCGTAGCCCTCGGCGCGAAAATGTCATTAGAATCAATAACAGCCACTCCCCCTCCCCCTCCTCTTTCCATTCAATTCGCATACGCACAATTCCACCCCCTCATCGCTTCCGTTCGACCAACTTTTCCCGATGGCGCTATCATTCTAGGGAGCATTGTATCCCGCTTCCTTGCGCGACCAAACTTTTTCCCACCCTTCCTCACTTGTCCTTCGTTTCGTTGCCGAAAGGCATGAGGGACGCCCAAGTATTCACCAATTTCGCGAACTCGAGCACACGTGCTCGATTATAAGACGTTTGAAAAATTCAGATATTATTTCTTTATTACTTGAACGGGAAACTTTGCTCCCAGTTTTCTTTTTATCATCTTCTAGCAAAAGAAATTTCAAAAGCTGTATTTAAATATTATTAAAAGAAAAGTCACAGGTGCATAGAGATAGATAATCCTGTAAAAGAATTTTATAAAAAAATCCGATAATTACATAAAAATTCTTGCATAATATGACAAATATTTTAATTAAATTCACAGACTTGATAATAATCATAATATTCTATATATTTTAAATCTGTGTTTAATATATCCGGATATTTATACATCATCACCGTGATGCTGCGGGCGATATTCCAGCGTGGCTCGTATCGTCAATATCAACGAGCGTTTTCATTTTTCTCCATTTTTCGTCGGAACGAGGTAATATTTTCGCTACGAACCTCGAGACTTCCTAGTCCTGTCAAGTTACTGGAAGGACACGGCAAATCCCGCGGCATCGCCGCGCCCGGGATCAGGACGGGTGGTGGAAAGAGAAATTGGAGACGTATATACGGCGCGGCGGAAATATATACGTGGCCTAGAGGGTTCAAGGATGTGCGACGTTGTCTTCCACGGGGGGTGGATTTGCCTTGGAGGAATCCGCGGTCTTCACAGAGGGAGGGAACCATCCCGTTAAGCCACCATGATTCCACGAGATAAACCCCCATATTATGTCGCGTGGGATTATGCGGAAAACCAGCCACAAGACGAGGCGACCCGCTGGTCTTTGTGTGCGCGCGCGACTCGCGATGTGTATATGTATATACTATATACGCAGTACAATTCTGTAGGTGTATAAAGATTTTACGGGCGCGCCACGTCTCACGGAGACGATCGTGTCTTCTCGAGAAAAAAAAATTTCCCCGCGCTTCGCTGGCTACAAGAAGAAAATTAAGAAAGCTTAGGATAAGAAAGGGTGCGTACGCTTGCGCACGTACGCACCCTTTTATTATTTTCCCGCTGACGGCTTCGTGACAAACGAGCCAAGACATATTTGTGCTATGAAAATATAATCTCGTAAAAATTATGTGAAATATTACGTTCATATTGATATTTCATGAAGTATCACGAAGCATGTCTGCATTGATTAAGTTAAATCATTATATGTATAAATATAAATCATTAGCCACATTGAATTATTGCAAGAAAAAGAAACACTGAAATGTCCAATTATCGTAGTTTGTATATTATCCCCAGGATATTCGTTTTATGTGATTTCGAGTTTTAAAAATCTTGGCAACTTTGCATCGTGCCAGGTTTTTAATATCCAAAGGCAAGATCGTTACAAAAGCAACGAAAGCATCACTTCCGCTGATGGCCGAGCACGAATGGTCCGTTTATCGGTCGCAAAAAATCGGCCAGTGACTTCCCATAAAGGAGTATACCAGCCGGGGGCTCGTATTTAAAGGATTTTAAAGGACCACAACATCGCTTGGACGAGTTTTCGTTGGTATTTTCGGGGCCAGTGCATTTTTAATTAAGCCGTAAATCCGTGTGTCGCGGCCCGCCTTTATTGCGGGCCTAAACTATATCGGTCGCGCTCTTAAAAAGATGCAACACGAGACGAAATCCTTGCCGAACAATTCGCCTCGCGTTCCCGTGCTCGCGTCGCGCGCATAGAACTCTCGCCGGGAGGCGTCTTTTTTATCTCGAACCACCCTTGGAAAGGCGCGCGATGTCCTGCATCGTTCGTCGTAACGATCGGCCCCGCTGCCAGGAATGTCGTAAACAGAGTCAAGGTGGTCCGGGGGGATGATCCGTCTTCCCGCGTTATCTTTTTTCTTATTCTCTCTCCTATATAAGTCAACGCTCTTAAACCTTAATGACCGAATTTCATTGCCTTTTATTCTCACGTGGACGCGATCGTTAACGCGAACTCGAAGAGATACATGGAATCCGGCGTAGTACGCGTGACAGAATGCGCTTATGATTCTTGATTATCGGCGAGCCAACGTGTACGTGTATATCTGACTCAATCGTGATTCTTTTAAATGAGACGTTCTCGTTTTCTTTATCTCTTCTTACTGCTATCTCAAGCCCTTAAATGTTTGCAACATATTGTGGAAGAAAGCAATGACATATGTGTACAATTTACTGTACTTTTTCTTTAGATATTTTTATTTTCTAATATAAGCGCGCATAACAGACATAATAAAGATGATATCTTATCAGATTTTAATTAAAAAAGAAAAATAAATAAACGAGCGATTTATCGAAGAAATAATATCTACGATAAGATAGATAACTATCCATGTATAACTGTTAATTACTAGAAGCGTTATAAAGAGTTATCTCTAACGATGATAAAAAATATATTACATTCAAAACATAAACAAATGTTTAACAACTATGAATGAGACTTTCGGAGTCTGTGTTTGTTTATACAACTTGGGAATAAAACGGTAAGAAAAGACCAATGTCCTATGACTGTTGAGTCATTCTCGCATCTCCGTTAGCCACTTCGGCAAGATAGAAGAGAAGAACGCCAACGGAGAAATCAAAGGAGAATGGAACGTCGTATAAATACTGTGAAGATGGTGAGAGGCGAGAAGGACGCATAGATACAGGTCGCATCCGTTGCAGCTCGTCGCCTTCCACTTCCATTTGAATAAAAGCAACGATAAGCACATCCTTAGAGTCGCTCGCAGTTTCTGAATTGTTTCCGCTTCTTAAACCCCCGACAAATTTATTATAATAACTACCCTTAGAGCCGGCGGATCTCTCTCAGTTCGCTCTCTCCGTCGTCACCGTCTTCAGGTTCCGCAATCGTCCCTTCTCGTCTCTCTTTCTATCCGCGCCGCCACCACCTCTCACGCTGCTTCTTGGCCTGCGCACCAGACGCTTCCACCCCACCGTCTACCCTGAATGTGAATGCGCCTCTGTTGTTCATACCCGTCCCTCTCTTCCCGTTGCCCTCGCCCCATGCCACCGCCTTCGGTTTTCTCTCGCGAGGAAGAACTCGCTTTTCTCCGGGTAGTCGTCGGGCGAAAGGAAGGATCGCTCCCGCGAATAATGCGTTTCTCTTTTACCACGTGGCGAGGAAGCTTGGGATAACGGAGACTGAACAAGAGCATCAGTTGCAATATTCTCAGCGCGCGAACAACGTCAAGTTTTCTGAATATTTCGAGCCGGTTTACGGACCAGCGCGCGGCAGTTAATCATTTTACGATAATTACACGCTTTAAAGCCACGGAGTCGGATAATTCTCTCCTTATTAATCCGACAGACTCAACTCGAAATTCCCGGTTTATAGAAATATCGATATTTAATATATATATACATATATAGAGTGTATATGCGTGTGTTATATATATTTAATAATATATATATATATATATTTAATATATATAATAAATATTGCATTAATAAAATATTTTAAATTTTTGTTATATGTATATATGTATATATATATTATACCTCACATTTTGAATGTATATTATACGAAGTAAAACAGTTAAGTTATAGATTATAAATCTAGATTTAAAAATAAAATAAGCGTTTATACATAAAATCTCATGGCATAATAGATAATAAATAGATAAGAATAATATTGATGCGCAAAACGTTTGCGAATTAATTCCACAAAATATAATGCAATATTAATGAAAATTTGAGTAGGTGCAGAAACAAAAATCACGATTAATTGCAACGCTATCGGGTACCATTAAAGCAGTTATAGACGACTCATTGCAAACTCCCATTTTCAAAACGAGAGATATCATCCTTAGAAAATACTACTAGCGGTCAACACATCTTAACAAAGAAATCCGTGTTTCTCATCCGAAGGAACCACCATCGTATCTCGACGTGACCTAAGCAGACGACCGGCAGGTCGGCGCGTATGCGCGGTTCACTCTTAATATTATCCGCCGTAACCGCCGTGTTATGGTGTCCGTAAATAGGCGCTGGCCCGACGCGTGTATTTTTCCGCCCCGCGCCGCGGAACCACGGCCGCTGAAAACAACATCGCAGGAATTATACGCGGCAGAAGAAAGACGACGGACAAAGTAGAAGCCGACGGAGGAGAAAAAGGACGAGAAGAGAAAAAGAGAGAGAGAGAGAGAGAGAGAGAGGAACGCGAAGCGAAGAGAAGAGGCCCTGAAGCGGGCGGTTACTTCGCCTCGGCATGGTATTTACGACGTCATTTCCTCGCTGACTGTCAATAATTTCCCTAGGGGATGCGCGGAAGACACTATTGCCTCTCGCGTGCCTCCGGACGTAGCTAACCGTCGTCTTTCTATCCACCTATCTCTTGCCCGCGCCACTTTTTTCGTCTCTCCTTTTTCATTCCTCTCGCTTCGAATTGAAAAGACGTCAAAAACGAAGCCAGCCAAAAAGTAATATCGTATAGACGAGGGAAATGTGTAAACGGCTGAATAGAGTTCGATTATACGCTTTCGGCAATTTACCTCTACGCACGATACGTGCTGATTTTCCTCAAGTCGGATTCGACATTTAAATGTCGGAACATATGAGCGGGAATTACAGACACTCATTACTTCGATCAATCTAACCTTTCGAATTAATGACAGCCTTGTTAATCCCAGATTTAATTATCTACCTTGCGACAGCTACTTTCTATTAAATAATGAGCGTGTAAAAACTATACGGTGGTAATTATTATTAATACACACGTATAGATTTAGATATGCCATATAGTCATATATTTGCTTGCCTATTTCTCTCAATCATCGAATAATTATGTATGCCTAGAGCAGTTAAACAGGGCGGGGAGAGAGAAGATATTCTCAAGTATATTGTTCTGCTTTGTGAACGTGGATATTACATAAGATAAGCAAGAGTAATATTAGATAAAAGATAGTTATAAAAATATAATGACTGAGAAAGTAAAAAAATATGTAGCTACATTACAATAATTATGCAATAACTGAATATGCACGTGTATATTTCGTTATCCTATTATTTATATTTTGTTTATCGCCGTAATTTTAATCTCGTAAAAATAAAATTCAGTAAATGTAGAAATTTATGCCACCATGATTTAACATCGTGATTGATACGATAAATCATTTTGTTGATAAAACACACGTTGGTTTTATTAACACTTTTATAATTATATGATAATTATATACTTAACTTACACGTGTATCGACCAGTCTGTGCGCGGCCAGTTATTATGCCCCGCGAGCCCCTTTAAAAACAGTTAAACGCCGGGAAACTGCAGCTTCAAGAACCAAGACAGCGCGTTACCTAATGAAGCATCTCCTTTAACTAATTTACAATCAGCGCTTCCTCCCATGCCGGTCGAGACGGTGGATGACGAGTGAGATGCCGGAGGGGGCGCGAGCGGAGGAGGACAAGTACCTAAGTTCCGTACTTTCTCTGTTCCGGGATTATCGCCACCTCCGTGACCCAGAACTCTTTAATTTTCGCCATCGATACCGTAGCATCCTCTTTAACTCATTACACTCGATCAATTATACGGGCGTACGATTAGTGTAGTCGCCTTTCCCTTTCTCATTCTCACTCTCGGTCCCCTCTCTGTTCGTCCCCTCCCCATCCCTGCCGTTCCTCCCGTGTCGTCCTGTTCAACAACCCCGTCTTAATCCCTCGACCGAGACCCCGAGTGGTATCCAGAGATACTAGGGTTTACCAAGGTAAACCTCTTAGCGTTCCGATGCCATGGGAAGTCAAGGTCGCGTGACGAGGTGCGTCGCAATCCGCTGAGTTTAGGAGAACCTGGCGAACGATGTTGGCCAAATCCTGCATAGTTTCAAACACACCTACCTGTAACCAAAAAGAAAAAGGAGTACATTAATATAGTTCACAAAAAAACGAGAGTGCTTTAAATTAGAATGCTTGTTCTTGACGTTTTATACATAATATTATAACAATTTATATATTGCATCCTATGTTTGATGTGTAAAAACTACAAATTTTAGACAAAATATTCTACGTATCCATATGTTGTAATGTCATCTTATTTTTAACGTTTTGCGCTTTGTAAAAATAATGACAAAACATTTAGTAATAGAAAATAAAAAAATAAAAGCAAATAAAAAAATTAAATAAAATATTATTGGGTAAAGGCATTTATTTCTTCAGCAAGATCAAATCGATGAGAAGCAAAGGCATGCTTCAGCTAGCCACAATCTCACTCTATAACGTGTAGTCTGGCTTTGTTATCCCAATTTAATGCATATGCAGACATCTGAAAAGGCGTTACAGCAGGGTGGCCCATTTGTTCTCTACATATCCACGGCCATAATGTCATACGATAAGACGCAGATAGCATGGGTCGCCTAGTGTGTTAGCCGGCAGTTAAAGCTTTATCGCCGTACATCTCGTGTTATTCGTCAAGGCATGACGAGTGGGTGGAATTTTTATGTCTTCGAACTGGCAGCATTTCTCTTCCCTTCCAAAATCGCTTAAATAAAACTCTATAAGGTAATGTCGAAACGTCGCTATAGCCGGTTATTATGATTAACTTGATGAATCGAATATTCGAACAATGTTGCGATGAGCACCGACAAGCTACATTTGATGCAAACAAATTAATTTAATGGTTATCGATTTCACATGTGGCTATACATGTGGTAATAACAGCATAACGTACATGTATGCTCTTTGCTCGGCGAATTAGGAGTGCTTATTAATAGAACGAATCGCAGAAATGTATATTAACAAACTCAGTTTTTTGTACTTTAGAATAATCACATGTTGTATTATAAATACCAACAAAGATTAAAAATTAGAAAAGGTGCCGGTGCATTGTATCAGTCAATAGATAATCGCCACACATATATTTATTAACATACTTTAATTGAAGTTAAATAGTTCTAACTCAATTCGTAAATTTATCCTAAACAACATTTTTCGATTAAATTCAAAAAGTAATGCAAAACAAATTTGGAATTTAATAAAACAGCCATTATGACGTAAATAATATCGAAAATTCCGCATCTCAGTGTTTACAGTATATTCTATATATATTCTATTTAAATAAATATATGTATATATACAAAAAATAAATAGATTATATTAATACATATGAATCGACTTTTATAATTATTAAATAATTTTCTTTTTGCGTTTTGACTGAAATAAAATATTTCATAAAACAAAACTAGATCGAGATATACATATATTACTTTCATTGTCTTTCAAATTGTCTGTAAACGTGAGGCTTTAAAAATTTAGAAAAAGTACACGAAGAAATCGTGCTAAGGAAACGGGCGTGGTAGAAGAACAGTGTCGATGGGATTCGTGATATTATGCAGGACAGAGTGGCAGGAAACGGTGTAACATCAGCCATAGGCTCCATGTACGAGGGTGGAATATGCTTAACGTTAATTTGTACGATAAAAGAATTATTGATTTTTACTTGGCGGCCCAGTCAAGGGTGAGAGAGAGAAAAAGAGAGAGAAAGAGAAAGAGAAAGAGAAAGAGAGAGAGAGAGAGAGAGAGAGAATGCACGGATAGGGGAACCTTGCTTTAAAGTGGAGGTACTAATGAGACGCCTTTAACGCATCGTTATGCTATCTCACGGCTGGAACCTTAAGTTGAAGATGCCATTCGCAGAGTATTAATGTTTCTTAATATTCCAAAATATTTTTGACGGATGTGAATGCGTTACTAAATATTCTATGACGAAAATATATATCATATATTTTTATAGATTATCTCTGATTATATATATAACACTTTCTCTCCATATATTAATTAAGAAAACTGATATATCTATTCTCAATAAAATATTTAGCGTATCATTCTCTCTTTGTCTTCTCAATTAAATTATATAAAAAAAAATATTCCTTTTGTTTCGAAAACATATTCATCACGTTTTTCTCGACTATATAGATCATGTTACTTGAAAACTTTACTTGTATAGAGCTAGCATGATATTAATTAACGTGAACGAGGCTCGGAGCAAGTTCTGTTCAGCTGTCAAGTTGTTGTTTTTTTTACATACTCATGTAAAAATGCGCGTACATTATGTGCATGGGAAGGAACCGTTGCGGCCGCGACGGCTTTGCCGCGTCTGAAAATTTGGAGTAATAGGAAAACTCCTGAGCGGAAAAGAAGTTCAATCTAGCCGGGCGAGGGAGAAGCTTGGAAAAGCTCTTTGGGCTCCTTTGATTCCAACTCGACCCCTACCACCTTCTAAATCTTTTCCCCTCCTCCTTTTCCTCACCCTCCTCTCAACCACCGTCGCCTACGACTCCATAACGTTTTTCACGATAGGAAGAAGCTTCCAAAAGTTGCTTTGCCAAGTTGCCCTGCGGCTGTGCATCGGGCCAGTCTCTAAAAATCTGACTTTCTTCTTCGCTTTCTTTAACCACCGTTGCGGATAACCGTCTACGGTCGGGATGGATGTTCTCTCTATATTTACGGTAGGGAAATGATGAAAGAAGAAAGTGATGGAAAGAGACCAGCGTATTCACATTTTAGTGATCGTCGAAAGGCAGGAATAAAGAGAAGAGTTGCACATTTAAGGCTTGCAATAAAATTGTGTCTTCCATCTAACTGAAATTCGAGTCTTTCTCTCGAATTTGTGTTTATATTAATTGAAATGGTAATCGGATATCAGAAAAATAACGGTTCGTTGAAAAATAGGACGATGCAATTTATAAAGAAATATGTTCTACTTGTCGACAAATAGAATTTGTACGCTTTTATATACAAATATAAATTTTAAATTATATGTAATACAGATAAAAAGAGTGAGAAAACATTTTTATTGATTTGCAATAATTTTTCATATGTGTTAACAAAGTATCTTAATGGATTCTCACTATATTTATTTTATTTGAAATTGGTCTGTCTCTCTCTCAAATATTCTTGTTGTAGAGTGTGTTGTATACATGCTATTATTGCCTAAAACTTATATATCAATTTCCAAATTCTTATAAAGATTAAAAATAAATTTTATTAAATTAATGTTTGTATACCGCATATTTACATTTCCATTTTCTTAAAAAAATTTATAGTTTTAGATAAATTAGGATTCAGTCATTTATAAAAAACCGTTCCACGGTTAGAATTTTTTATATTTAAAAACAATTCTGATCTATGGTTGAGAAGATCTAATTATTGAGAAACACATCGCAATCAAATACTTCATACTTCCATTACAAAATCAAAATGAGCAGCTTGACGAAAATCGAAAGACATCCGACCATTGCTGGATGGTCGACGGCCGCGGGTAAGGAAAGAAATAATGAAAGTCCATGCCAGAGGAAAGTGCTCTCTATATTAACAACAAGGCTTTCGAGAGAGCGACACGAAGGTGCGACGAGGGGAAAATATAGTGCTTCCATATCCGTGCGCGGCTGTCTATCGATTCTCGACGAGTATAAAGTACTGCGATTCCGCCTGCCGCCGTCGCCGAGTCGACGGAATAAATTTGCGCTCGCCCGGATAAAACGGGGTGAGAGCCCGCGGAGTGCAGGCGGGAGGAACGAATCGGGTAAAAGAGGGCGCGGTGAGAGAGGGTGCGATGTCGGAGTCGCAGGACGGGCACAGGCGGGCGGGAGAAAAAAAAAGGAGAAGGAAGAGTACACGAGAGGAAATGGAAGAGGCGAACGGGAAGAGGCGTCGGAAAAGCCGGAGCGCGCAACTCCAGACTGCGATGGGAATTTTCGAAACTACCCGAACACTCCTCCCCGCGCTCACCATTTCCTCGGTCTCGCACTTTTCCGCCCCTTATTCGTTCCCTCCGCTTCGCCCGCCCGCCGCGCCGCAACGCGCGATCGAGTATCAACGGCAGTCAGCGAGGGAAACGCGTGCGTGTACAAGCGTTTGTGTAGGTTTCACGTAATGAGAAATCTGGCATGCATCTCAAAGTTGCTTAGCTCGACGGACTTTTAAAACCGCGGAGTTACAAGTTGCTTGGATCTTTATCGCGCCAAAAGTCGCTTCAATCCGATTTAATATTGTAGGATAAATATAGAGTCAAAAGAGCCGGATATATTTGACCCATCGATAAGAGGCAGCTACTTTAGAAAAATCGTTATCACACATAATTAAGATGTTAATAAAATTATCAGATATTAAAATATTAATATTATATCTTTGTTATATTACAAATAATAGCGCAGAAAGAGAAAGAGAGAGAGAGAGAGAGAGATAATAAGTAAAAAATATCAATCACTATATCAAATACGCAAAGAGTTTTTAAATAAATAATATGAAGCACTGACAGCAGGTAAAAGTCCTAATGGAAATATCCGCATATGTCTAAATTTACGTTTTAAAAAATTCTTATTCTTTTTTTTCCTTCTAATAAGGAAAACAAAAGTTATTTAAATTACAATCATTGTATATAAGTATACGATTAAAATTGCAAAATAACTTAATCAAACATCATTTATCCTTCAAGGACATAAATTTTTATGATATCCATCTATATATTATGTATGCGAATATGAAATAGCTTTCACATGAGCAATCTGAACAATCTTTACAATCTCTACAACCAAAAAACATTAAAATTGCATTTTGCTATTTTTGTAGATTGCAAATTGTATTCTTTGCCATTATCGTTTCATGGTTCTTTCAATATTTATATTCTTCAACATCAAGCGATTAAATATCGTATTCTTATAGAGATTATCGCAGAATTATCCTACAATTATATACGATGTTATTCGCAAAAAAGTGCCAAGATCCTTTTGTTCTTACCCTTTCCTTAAACCACCCCACCTTCGTTTTGCGGTGGCGAAAGCAAGTATGAGAAGGAGGGGAACTTCTCTTTGGCGATTGAGGATCGTTACGGCAGCTGATTGGCGGGAATCTTGTTAAAGGTTTCGTTTGAATAATCGCCGCTCGATTCGCCGATTTTCATGACTCGATCCTCGCGTAATGACGCGTAGAAATCCGCCATCACCGCTGTCGCCCTTCTGCCCTTTCACGGACAATTATTTCAAGAGTCGATTTCTTGCACGCCGTAAGCATCTCCCTCATCCAAGCAACGCGATCGTACCTCGTTATAACGAAATTCAATTTTATGTTAAATATTCCTGAACGCAATCCACCGATGCTACCGGGGTCAATTTATGATCCTGTCCGATCGCGCGTCTCGCAAAAGTCGATCCATTATCCTTGCATTTACAACATCTCCAATCATGCACAATTTAGACAACAAACCGCCTACGTTACCTGACTATGTTAATTTTTCGAGTATGTAAAAAGTTTATGAAACGATGAAATACAGAAATCGCACGAAAAATATTTTGCTACTTAAGCACACACACACAGAGCACATCATATTTTTAACATATCAGATTTATATAAATGTATTGTAAAAGAGAATAAATTCTTTCTTCCACATGTGTGTGATTTTCATTAATAGCCATAACTTGTATTGTGACTGCTCTCAGAAATTGCATTTATATTCTTACTATTATTTTAATAAACTCGCTGAAAATCTGCTATAAAATCTTTAATCTCAAAATTTTGCCGCGCGCGATGTATCGGAAACTCAAGCCGCAGTCCGCAGAAGTTTTCTTTAAAAACCACGATCGCGATGACAAGGGACACCACGACTGAATCCGTCTTTCTGGATGTAGCGTGAATAATTTAGGGCGTATTCGTGCACCTAAAACCCGGGATTACTTAAATTTTCAGGGGTACCACGGCGCCGAGTTGTCGCCGGCTCTCACCGCGCGCGAGAAGTTTACAAATATGTTTACGCGAGCCTCGACCCCGCAGGTGCGGCGGTTTACACGATTATCCGTATCCCTTTTCGGCGCGCCGCGCGACGAAGGGCAATTCCGTGCCCGTCGAGGATGGAAGGGCGGGTGGCGCGCGAGCGGGTGGCACGGTAGAGGGGAAGAACGAATAAAACGCGTATCGGAGGTACACGAGAGCGCGCCGCGGCAGATCAATCTTCCGTTCTCTCCCTCGCGCGTGTCCTCCTCGTCTTCCTCCGCGAGCCCCACTCTCTCGGCGGAGCCTCACCTCCACCTTTCGCGGCTCCAGCCATCCACCTTCTTTTCCCTACGTAGACATAATCCCCCCCGACCTCCCCGTCGCTTTTCCCTCCTAGCCGCCACCGCGTGCACACGTGCGTGATACGCACGCGTGTGCCCGGAGAAGAAAGCGCGTATATCCGGGGGAGTTTCTCCTACCGGGGGGGCACGCGATAGAAGCCACCTTCCGGATTTATCGGGCGTGGGCTATGCCATTATTTCAGGGATTACTTCCGACGTTACCTGAAATTTTTCACTGCCTCGTACGTCGCTCCCGTCTTTCCTATTCCGCCTCACCCGCCCGTTCTATTCGGAAGGGAAAACGTGGAATTCGCTACACGAGGGAGAAACGACGGAATGGAAATTCCAGATCAGCCGAAGGAAGAAGTGAAATTTCGATCTCGAGGTAGGATCCTAATCGGCTTTGCTTCCGAGTCACTCTTCCTTTCTCTCTCTCCGTCTATTTCCATGTTCCCTACGAGCGAGATACGCCGGTCACTCTACTCACTCGCGTTGTCCTCCTGAGCGTGAGCATACGAAATTGAACGAGCATCTTTAACGAGCGGCGTGCACTGGCTCGATAAGGATATTTGAGCGGCAGGCAATGCGGGACCTCATTTCCCTGTGCAAGCAAGAAATTTTATACTTATTGAAGCCCGCGTTACACGCTCTTGTTCTCATTCCGTGTCGTTTAAAAAGAGAGAGAAATAGTTATTCTTCATATCCGTCAAAATCCACATGGCATTGCCATTTGTTGATCGTTTGCAGTTCAAAAATTAATTGCCACGATTTTTGGAGAATAGCGTTATATTCAATAATGTAACTTTTTGCTAAAATAGTTTCACAATTAAACAGTATATCATTTATTAAATATATCGATGGTATAATGTATCTTTTTTACTTTAAATACAATTTTATAAAACTGAATGAGGTAAATATCTCGCAAGTCTACTTGAAATTTGGTTTTATTTTGCAAGTGTGATAAGTAACAGTTTACGATTGATATGGTAATTTATGAAAAATATTAAAATCGATATTTTTTTTATCTGCGCTTAAAACATCTTCAAAATTAATTTTTTGAAAAGCTGGATTATTTATTTTATATTTAAATATTCAGTTATTTTTGATATATATGATTTAGATTTTTCGATATCCATCTACAAATCTCTCAAATTCATAAATCCTGGCTTAACAACAAATTTTAAACATTTTAGTCGATAAAATCTCTCTCTCATTCTTTTCCATTTTTATGAATTCCGGAATGAAATTGCACGATGGATTCTACAATTGTTTAACTTCGTTTCATTAAGTATTTCCAGAATTGAATTTTCTATATGAGATCTATTCCATTGCGAAACGAACAGCAGTAAAATGACTTACAGCCTCACGAAAGGACGAAACGTTAAGTCTAAGCTACTGGAAACTTCATGAAGCTCCTAAAGGAAAAAAGGAAGGAATATTCTATACTCAGCGTATAAGTAGACGGTATTTCGGGCCCGAGGCACGTCGATGGGTCGGCAGGCGTGGTCGTGAGACTCCTCCGATATTTCTGGAGCCAGCCGAAGGAAAAAGGAGCCACGGGCGTGGAGAAGCGAGCGGGGTGGTTGGATATGAAGGAGGGTAGCTCTCGGTGTTACCGGCGGCAGGGGGGGTGGGGGTGGAGGGAGAGGGGGAGGGTGAAAGTGGCGCGCTTTGAACATTATATCCAATTTTTTTCTTATCTATTATAGTTCTACCGCGTAAAAATAATGATTATGATTATCAATAATAGCCGATTTGGGAAATAGACGGGGTGGAGGGAGAGGGGGAGGGTGAAAGTGGCGCGGCGTTCTAATGCGATTCCGATATCGGCCCGGACATCTCGTGAGCCGACTATACCACCCTCCCCTACCCCCGACGTCTCCAGGACGATCTCATCCTACGATGTGGACGAGCACGTCAGGATGGGTGGTGGAGAGGGTGGATCGTGGAAGGCAAAAGGGGTCCCACTAAGGGCGGGGTGGCTCGTAGAATGGGCCGATATGTATGCCGTGAGCGCACCACCGACCGGGCCGCCATCTTGGAATCGATGTCGATCAAGCGGAAGGAAGGAACTTCTGCGCAGCTCGGGGGCGGCCGAGGTGTACCATCCCCTGCTATGTGTGTGCGCGCCTCCACATACACCCCATTCTACCCCTCTTCTTCCCCGTGTGCCATCTCATGCTGCCTCCGCAGTTGACCCACCCTCTGGATGTGCTCGTATGCGCGAGAGCGTGGAAAAGCAAACGTAAATCGCGGATTTCTCCTTCGCGAAAAATGGCGTCTCTCGTATCGTCTGAGATGCAATTATTTTTGGTTGTTGTATGAAAATTAAATGACATTAGTATTAGTATAGTATTTAATATTTCTATATTTTGCATACGTGCAAAAAAAAAATTCGTTACAATCTTGTTGGAAAACTGTAGATAAATTACTATTATTTAGTGAAATGATTTAATATACATTTTGCAAATATATATATA
>NW_021853741.1:1299889-1300629 GCF_003651465.1 Formica exsecta
TATATATATATATATATATATCTGCATGCAAGTAGAGATAAAAATTCTACCATGTAATGTTATACTGTTCATACATTGCTTTATCACATCCGTAATAAATATTAAACAAATTAACGTTGTTGATAAAACCTGTTGTATATCGGTTACGCTTGTCAGAGAATCGACGTCATCCGATCCACTCTAATGAGATACAAACAAGCTGACGCACAACTTGATGAGAAAACATTGACCCACTTTATAGGGATAGATACCGATGCAAAATCCCGTACGACGACGTTATTTATAATATTCATTCAAGCACATAGCATAAATCAGTGTACTTAGGGAAGAAAGATGAGACGAGTGACTTTCGAGATATCCTGCCAAGATATTCTCTCCATTCTACTGTAAGAGATATTGCCAGTATTGTCGCGAAATTATCCTCGCGGAATGCAAAAAGAAACCCCGCGTCGGCGCAAGGAGATGGGACATAGTCACCGCGCGAGGAATCGAGAGGATGTGGGGCCAGATAGGACCGGTAGGATGGCTGATTTATGGGATTATAGGTTGCCGGTATAAATGTGCCGGCGAAAATGGCGTCTCTGTAAATCGATCGTAAAAAGGATGTCGCACAGACGGCCGATGGAGGCGTACAATAGCCACCATCTCGTTCGTTAACTCCGCGGAAATAAATAAAAACACGAACCCGGAGGAGGAGAAGGAGGAAGGGGACATCGCAGATATCGAACGGGGGGATACGA
>NW_021853741.1:1301147-1315751 GCF_003651465.1 Formica exsecta
AATGCCGAGAGGCACGCCGTCTTTTCATCGTCCTTGACAATGAAACGGATAGAAGTGGGCGCACGAAATGCTGGCCGTGCGAATTTACGACTTATCGATCCGATATCACAAACTATCACTCGTACGAGTCGTCTCTCGAGATAAATGAATGATTTTGTGGCACCAGGAGAACGATTATCACAAAAATCAAAACCAGTCCGCTATAATTTCAACTGACAAAAAAAATCAATTATCTATTAGATAAATTAATAAATCTTCAAAAAGTAAAATAATACAATATAACAAATATAATAATAAAAATTAATAATAATAAAATGATATAACTTTGAACATTATATCCAATTTTTTTCTTATCTATTATAGTTCTACCGCGTAAAAATAATGATTATGATTATCAATAATAGCCGATTTGGGAAATAGACAAGAAATAGCAGATTATGATGTAAATCGAGAGAGAATTTCGAATTCAATGTGAAACAATTGACACTTAGAAGTAGGGTTTAAGGGCAAATGCGGTCAGTGTGCCTCTATGGACTGAGAAATACGAGGAGTTGAATGGCTCGTGACCTTGGCCCCGAGGCTGTTAGCCTGGGGTTGGTAAGGTAATTAAATGCCATGGATGGGGTTGGTTGCTATAACCGGTAGGATAGAACGAAGGGTATCCAGGGGGGATGAGACTAATTGCCGATGCAAGGAAAACCATCCCTTGCCATGCCACCGAAGGATCTTTCAAGGTGCTCATCCTTTCGATTAAACTGCCGTTTTATTAACGATTTCCTTAATGTTATCGCCACACGTATACGTCAATTGCTTCGAACTTTCCAACGTAAATATTATACGCTTTCCATATTATATACATATATGCTCTCTATATATTATGTATCTCATCTGTTTATTTTGCAAAATTAATTGTGCTACTATAAATTTTAATTAAACATGTATAAAGTCGATGTTTTCAATAATATATTTTTTTAGTTTTTAAAACCAAAAACATTTATTTGCCTGTATCACATTGCATCATAAAAATAAAATACGCTTTTACCAATTTATATATAAAAAATATATTACGCTGAAATATTAGGTATACATTTAAAAATTATTGTAAATTAAGTAAAAAATATTTCCAAAATATCTAATTAATCTAATTTAATAATTTATCAAATAAATTTGTTTTTGTCTCTTGATTTTCGAATTTTACACGATTAGAATGACATTTGCTCTATAATATTTTTAATAATTATGCACAACCAAATGCAAACTATTTTCTTTATAATAGAAAATATAATTAGTCACATTTATCATAAATATAATATGCGAAAAGCGACTATAATAATAATTCATAAAATTAATAATTCATCTCATGATAAGAATAAAAATTTTTAGGAAGAGAAAGGTCATTGCATTGGTAGAAAACTTTCCTAATTCTCGTCGTGCCGTGTTCAATTCGCATGCAAATAGAGCTCTCGTAATTTGAGAATGATAGTAAGATAAAGTTTTGCGCGCGACGGGGAACCACTGTCCCGGAAGTAGCCCAGTTACAAATTAGCATCCAAGGATTGCCCTTGGCGTTACTCCTGTCTCTCTTCCTCCCCCGTTCGGTCTCCTCCAGTCTTGCTTCCTATATCTCTCTCGCTTCCTAACGCCGTTGTCGGCGCTCCTCTTTCTTTCTAGGTTATTAAAGGAAGCCGCCTTCGGGGTCAAGTCGGGTTAGGTCAGGGCGGCAGGGAATAATGAGCGAGGAAAAGTTAAACGAGAGTATTTTTTACCGAGAGGAAAATTACGCTGGCCTTCCCTGGTCGTAGTAAAGATGGTGCAAGAAGGACAAGCCATTGCAGCGGTGAACTTGAGAGAGACGGAGATGAAGAGAAAGAGAGAGAGACGGAGAGAAAGAGAGAGAGAGAGGAAGAGAAAACGAGATGATGATAGGGGAAAGAGGAGGAAGCAGGGAGCGAGAAGTGAACGAGAAATTCAGGGGTAGGAGATTCCGGGGTGGCACGAGGGGGTGTCTTCCATTCATTACCGCCGGTTACCCCTTAATGGAATCTTCGTGTCCTCATCTCTCCACTGTCCTTCCTCAGCGCCACGCTGCGCCGCGGTAATTTCTGTTTTGCGAACAAGAAGTCGTTTGTACACGCGGCAAAGCGGGACGTCTGCCGTCATTCAGAAACAACACCGCCGACTTGTACGCGCGTTATTGCAAGCTCACATTTATCCTGTTTTTTTCTCTTAACACCTTGCCATTTTTTAATGTCGCGTGTATCTCATTTTTTACACGTGCAATTCCCATGTGTAATATCTCAATCTCATAAAGATAGCAAATTAAAGCAATATATTTAACCGAATTTACTTAATCAGTGTATGCGTATAAAGCACCAAAATTAAAAGATTTTCTCTCAGCTACGGATTCATAAAAAGATATTTGTTTTTACTTTAAAAAAACTGCGCCGATAAATAGTTTTAGTTGTAAACAATTGAAAAAGAGATATTCCACATATGTATGCAGAGATAGAAAGAGAAAAAATAGTAAAAAATTGAAACAAAATAATGCATTCTCTAAGCTATAATATAAATTTACAAAATTACAAAGTTTAAAATATATTAATAGATATGATAATAGCTGTTATATCTATTTCGCTAATGATCTTTTGTAACTAAATCTTTGGATAGTTTACATGAAATAGGCATATGAAATTCCAGACTTACTCTCTGCACATAGTTGGAAATACTATACTTTCTTCCATTAAATTTATGTGCGGTTTCATATAAAACTTTGTCTATAAATCAGTGACTACATACAATTAAGAATATCATTTACTATCAACAGAAATTTAGTCGGTGTGAGCAACGCGGAAAACGGTCGCGCGCCGTTTATGTCTCTCGTACATGCCCTTCGATGCCTGGGATATCAAATTATTCTGCATAAAGGATGACACAGGTCGACGGTAATAAACTGACTCGAGAAATAATGGTATAACGAGCGTAAAGTGGGGTCCGCTATCGTGCAGCCGGCGGCCAAAGAAGCGGAAGGGGTTGAAGAATCCAGGTAGGCCCATTATCCCCGTAGCGTATCCGTGTACACAACAGGGTGTCTATAAATGTTTCGGGGACTTTCGTTTCTCGCGCCGGTAATTTATTCAGAAAGTCAGTCACCACCTGAGTAATATGAGAACACTCGGGATGCATCTGCATGCAGATGTCGCGCCCAGTTGGCACCCGAGAGCTATCGATCGTGCTTCTCTACTTTTTATTTTGTTTTCTTTCTTTTCTGTCCATGTTAACCGTCTATTTCTTTATTCGATTGATTCGTACCGTATTTAATTACATTCGGCTGCTTGAAAATGCAATAGAACCTCGCTGTTAGATCGATAACCTTCGAGCGACTAGTTAAAATCTGTTCACAGGCAGCTGTGGAAACTCTGAAGAAGACTTATGCCTGTATAATATGTAAAGATTTCTATTATTTAATAAATAAAATATATATGCTTGGATTATTATCATACATTTCACGAAATATAAAGACCATATGAAAAATTATTAATAATAGAGCAAAGAATCAATAATAAAGCGTGTAATATGTCTAGAAATTTATATTATTTAATAATTAGAGAGATCACTAGTAATAACCAAAGAGCCCATGCACTCAACAATTTCTATATATTTTAACACAGTCGCGTTACATTGCCGGATTTATCTAAAATCTGACGTTCCATTACGCGAATTGCAATTCTTCTTCGTTTTCTGCGGCGCGCGTAAAGTAATCTTTTAAAATTTGAATGTGTCACGTGACTAACGTTTTCCAAGAATTTCTCTCGTCTCGAGGGTAAGAAGATTGGGTTTCTTTGGGATGGATAGGTTGCCTGGTGTCCGCGAGATAGGGACATGGGAAAGCACTCCTCCTTTTCGTATGTAGATTTCATTGGAATGCCCGGGGGACGCGAGGGATCTCGAGAGCAAAGGGAGCGAAAGGGTTGAGGGAGAGGTTGGATACGGATAAGGGTTAAGATATACGCGTGGGAAGACTGTCGTCTCAAATTCTCGAGTCATGCCACGTGTCTGCCGGTTTTAATCTGAAACAGTTTTTGTTACAAGATTCTCTCTTTCTTTATACTTGACAAATGGTAACAGCAGACAAATTAGCTGTCAAATTGAATGCACAAATTAATGCAAACATTTCCCTTTCATCCAAGAGAATTTTAATCGTTAAGTCTTCAGTATATATTTTATTATATGTACGTTTTCAATATATGTCTAATGATTAATAAAGAAAAAAAAAAAGAATAAATCATATTCAAAAATGAATTTTGTTTAGCAAGTAGATTTTTATAAAAAATACAGATTTTATCAAGTTTTTGTTGTGGCAATTTCCAGAAAAACAGTTTTACATATTTTTATCAAAAAATTATTTTAAAAAAATATCACAGAGAAATAGAGAATAAAGAATATCATATTTATCATCTAATCGAATACATGAATCCTCAGAGAAGAAAAATAAACAGACACGTAAAACTGATCTTCGACTTGGCCCGATTTATCTCGACCTTATTTAAAGGGATCGTTGAAGAAGAGTCATTATCTTGGGGGAACTCTCGCTTCTAACCTCGCGTTGGTTCACGTTCAATAAATTGTCGGTTGTGTAACGTAATAGCGGGGGATTAGTGAACGCCCTCTCATCCTTGCTCAGCATCTCGTAGGTCAGCCTTTAATAATCACTATTTCTTCCGAACGTCGGTCGCTCAACCCTACTGTATCGGAGAGGTATTGGAGTCGTTGGTGCAATGTGAGATTCATTAGGATACTTCATTGCTCTTTAAGATATTAATACACTACAAAATTTATATACCGAGTAAAATTAGCTCTTTTCCTACATAATTCTTCTCTGTATTTTCATATCATATCATATATGTATATATACCCTCAAACAAGTTTCTGCAAAAAAAGTATTTTGTCGCATCAATATAATAAAAACATGCACATCGCTTAATAACTTCAATATCCAATAGCTAGTAAAATTATTTATCGATAAATATGCAAGAACATAAAATTTTAAATAAAAATTTTAAGAAGTAATAAATAATCTATGCAATCAATAATTTTATTCAAAGCAAAAATAGTTTTTATAAATAAAATAGTATTAAACGTAATATAATAATAAATATATTTGCTTTATACACGTATGCCTAAATATATATAAATATATTTTACTTTATATAATTGTCATTTATCTAAATGAGTACCGCGATTCGCCTAGTTTCTTCAGTCAAGATTGGCATGATATATTCGTGTGTCAATTATTTTTGAAATCTTATATTTGAATTAAATAATTTTCGCCAAGTTAAAACAAGTCAGAAAGAGAGAGATGAATCATCAAGGCAAAGTTGAAGCATACCGAAATCCGATCTCATCATCGCATGACCATCTCTCCTCACGAGAGCTAGTCGGATTCGATGAGAGCAAGGGCAAGAGGGTTCGTGCACTGCTGACTGCACAGCAGCTCTTCTCATGATCCCTTCACAGAGGCGGAAGAGGAAGCGAAAGAGAAGCGCAAGAGAGAAGGGAGGAAAGAAAGAAAGGGGGATAGGCGCCCTTGAGAGGTGAGTCCCGGGATCGGCCCTGTGTGCGGGCCAAGCGTGAAGAAAGAAAGAAGCTGGCGCAGAGAAGAGGGAATGATGAAAAGAGCGATGGGAGATTGGAGAGGCGGCTGGCTGACTGGGTGGCTAGCCGGCATAGGTGGTAGTAGTGGTGATAGTAGCTCGGAGGGAAAAAGAAGAAGAGAAAGAGGCGGTGGTGGTGGAGGAGGAGAAGGAGGAGAAGGAGGTTGAGGAGACGGCGGTGGCGGAGGTAGAGGAGGAAGAGGAGGCGACTGTACTAAGAAAAGCCGACACACGGGGTGGCTGGGAGCAGTGCAGATCAATGCCAGCCAGCCAGCCAGCCAGCCAGCCGACCCAACCCTTCCGAGTCTACTGCTCTTCAGTTCCCTAACCCTTTACCCCGTTTTTCCACCCCGACTTCGGCGGACTCACCCGGAGATAAAACACGAACGGCTCCACGAACCACCCCTACACACCCTGCCGCCCGTGTCGCCCTGTCCGTTTTCCTTCTCTCTCTTTTCCTGCACCTCCCTCTTTCTGCTCGCCGTTTCTGCCTCGCAGCCACTCTCTCGATTTATCTTTCCCTCTTTCAAAGCTCTCTTTCGTCTCTGCCATATACCTATAGTCACCAACACCGATGAAAAATAATAGCTGTGGCTATACTGAAAAGAGAGAGAAAGAGAAATAGAGAGAGAAAAAGCGCGAGTACGCGCGAGAAAGAGGAAAAGAGAGAGAGAGAGAGAGGGATGCACATCGGCGTAAACGCACTCGAGACGAAATTGCTCTGCAGACTTTGCCTTCCCTTTGACGCTTCGAACGCCGTGCATTTCAACGAGCTGCCTTCCTCCCGATTTGTTCCGGGGAAATGATTTTTTCGAGGCAACAGCACTGCCTATATCCAGCGTTATCGCGAAGTCAGAGAGAAGCTCTTTTTCAACTGTGAATCATTTGGTAGTGGGAGACGTATTTAATAGAAACTAGCGTTGATCTTATAAATAAAACTTAAATATTTTAATAAACACCAAATGCACGAATTTCTTATGTATTGCAAAAAGAAAATGAAAATTTTTAATTAATATAAATAATAAAATTTAAAAAAAAGATAAATAATTTTTTTAATTATAATCTTTTTAATGTTTAAATATTTGAAGATTACGATCAGAATTATATTCGTAAAACTCAGAGTAAATAAAATTGTTTACGTTAATGTAACAAATTGTCTCCGATTAAGGAAAAACACTTGGAAAGTATCTATTGACGCCGTTGGTAGCACAGACAGATAGAGTTACGTTAATGTCGCGCCAGCACCGTTACACGAAGATAGTTATCCAGGACTAGCAATTTTTCAAAGGTAGCCTCTCACGACACCGTCAACCAGCTAGTTTATTGCGATCATGGATCAATTTTCAATCTTTTCAGAGATCCTCCTGTTGGTAGGATCAGCATCACCATGGAAGAGAACCAAGAGAGCTACCGGAGTGAAACGCCTTTCGCAATCTGCCAGGAGTTACTTTCATGTTGCTACAGAGTGGCGGTGGCGCGGTCGCATATAAAACAAATTAATCTCGTTAGGGGGAGCGTCTGCCTTCGTCCTTCCGGCTTTCAGAAGCTTCCAACCCCCCCGCCACCCCCTTCCGAGCTTGGCTCGCTCGTTCGCTCTCTCGGCTGCTTGACGGCGAATCCGCGCAGGCGACTTTGCTCCTCTTTTATCTTAATTCGTCGTCTAAATGAGAACGAAGTCGCGGTTATCGCGGTTTCAAGAAAAAGGGACTCCTTGAATTGGCGCGCCGGTGCTCTTTATAAATCCTCTTGAGCGGCCAAGTGACTGGCTGAGCGCGATTTTACTCGCGGCCGCGTTCGCGTTTCTTGCTCGTTACTGTCGAAAAGTAACTTGTACCTCGGATCGCAACTCAAACTTGATAAGACGAATCAATAGGCTATTTATTTGGTTTTATTAGTTCAATGGTAAATTGATAGAACATTTATTTCAAATAAAGCAATCGTGCGATCGACTGATTCGAGGATTTGTTCATCATCGCGAGATAAAACTTTTAGTGAATAATTATAATATTACATATGCAAAAGAGAAACAATAAAATAATGTATTAATTATTAAACGATTATTATTATTCCGTGTGACAAGAGATTGTCGTTATTCCTGGTAATAAAATTTGTCAAGATTATATTTTAATCTATTATACATACAGTATCGTATTAATTGATTTATCGATTTAATTGTTCCTGCTCGAAGTGAATACGATGAATACCAAAAGCGTCTTATCTTGAGAAAAGAACGCGATCGACGCTCGCAATTTCCAATGCAACAATATGAGAAGCGATCTCCCGCCAAGAATGGTGGGAGAATCTGAAAGATGCCGGGAACGGAAGTTTCAACTACATTTCTCTATCTCCATCCCTCGACAACGACGCGGAGAGGTTGCGTGGAAATGAAAAATAGCAAACGAAATGAAAAACTTGAGAATGCCGGGTAAAGCGTCGTAGGTGGGTGTATACCTGAGTTCAAGGAGAGAAGTACGAAAGACACACACGAGCATGATATTTGATGGCGGGTGTGTGAGTGGTTATCGCGCCGGTGGTGCGTAGGTGTGTGTGTGTTCCGTAAGGGTGGCAAGCCATTCGACGCGCATGCGCCTACGTGGGCGTCAATACGAGCTGTACACGCTACCCTTTCTCTATCCTTTGTTACACATACACACACACATACACATGTGCGCGCGCGCTGTCACGACATACACGCCTACGTATATTTGCACACGAGTATCTTGGGACGAGAAAGCATTTCGCTTTTGTAATGTTGGTTGGTAGAGATGCGCGTTTTGATGATTGAATAAATGCGCTGCATCCCGGAGATATTTTGCTAAAATTGCACGATATATATGATACATTATATACATATATTACATATGTATTCGCCATCATATTATTTCGAATATATATATTCAAGATATATTTTTTTTAATACCTGAACAAAATTAATAAAGAATTAACATGTTTTTGTACAATTATGAAAGATATGTATAAAATGTGACTTTTATACGCTTTTGTAAAGATAATTATGTTTCATATTTATTGGCAATCAAAACGGGACAATATACTTTATTATACCCATGCCCCCAGGCTACTATAAAAATAAATAACGTTGTCATAATTACATGTAGTAAAATACAACAATTTAGTATATATCATCCAAATAAATGATACGTCATATGGCGATAATAATTAAATCCAATTAATGTCCACTTTTCCAATATCGTTCTTGCCTTTATCAATTGTATCCTTTCGACAAAATATTTAAATAAAAAAAATAGAGATATAAATTAAAAACATATTTTTTTTACTGTTTTAAATTTAATCAAAATGATAAACAGAAATATTAGTACAAGTGTGTCTATGTATATATCAAATGCGAAATTCTTTTTAATTTTATCATAACAGAAAAAATTTCATGATATCAAATAATTTCAGGATTTTTAATATGACGTCATCTTTTACATTTGTCCAAACTGCCGGAAACCGTTTTCCCATCCAAGATATAACACCTTCGCCTTACTTGGTAGGCTCCTCTCCGAAGTAGCGCGCGGGGTACAAACATATTAATGCCATAACCATCCAATCTAGTCGACGTACCGTCGCCTTAAATATAAATGGGCGCACAGGCAGGACGCCCCACTTTCGTATTCATGCGAAAGTTTCCTGGTCGCCTCGTTAACTTTACATGGGACTGTATGGACATTTCCAGATTCGACTGTGATGTGTGTACGTGCGAATGCACAGACGTAAACGCACGCACACGCGATAAGGTCACCAACACCGACAACGATCTTCTGGTATCCATGTTGCACAAACGAATTGTCGGAGTATCGGAGATTGCGTAGTAAAACGATAATCCGATCTGCTCTTCAAGTGATCGTAAATTTCGTTTTACAGGTGATCGTTGAAAAAAAATATAGACGCAATTTATACTTTCGTCTCACATTATAAGTCGATTCTAAGTAACACCGATATAAGACTAACAAATTAAATGTGTTTGGGAAGAGAGAATTTAAGTTTAACGGAGTCTCTCTTTCAAGGATAATCGAAGAGTGATTTAAAGGAGATAATAATCCGAGTCTGATAAAAGAGCAACACGAGAAAACGATCTAGATAAATGAAAGCAATTGAATTTTGTCCAAGTAAATCCCGACGAAGCAATTATTGCCCTGCCCGATAAACATCTTACATTTTCACGTTTTTTGCCAGTACCACTAAACGCACTCATGACTTTCGATCGTACAAGCCGGATGTTTTAAACAAACCCTTCCCGATGACCCTCGATTAGTTGCAGCGACCCTAAACGGCTAAGCGATCGGCATCGCCTACCATTCGATGTTCAATGAATCGGAACCTTCGTTGCATCCGCGTGACATATGCTCGGCGAGCGTGAAGACGCTTCTATGCACTCGCAACCTTTAATCAAGTGTACGCACAAACGCGCGTATGGTATAATGTACAATGCACAATTAATTAGAAATAATATTTTAATATCGTAATTTCTTGTTGTGAATTAAATTAAACTAAATATTATTACACAAGTGTTGAATATTGATACAACAGTTAATGCAATTATTATTTATAAGCTAAATTGAGTTAATATAATTTTAACTGCTTTGATATCACAAATTTAAATTTTAAGCTCTTCGTAATCAAAGTATGTATATATATGATATAACAAGATCTGTAATCTTTTAAATATGTAGAGCGCATATAATTTAGCATTTTTGTTACAATAACAATTTTCGAAGCGAATCGTATACACTTTCTATAAATGCAAAAATAAGATAGTACACGAGGCTGTAGATTTCGTTCAACGCGCGTATATATTTTCTTTTCATACGATCTCATTTCACGAACGAGGAAAACGACTATACGACACCATCATTCTCTTTCCGCGTCGTTCTTTTTCCTACTTGTATTTCCATTGGTTTCTCGTCGACGAGAAAAGATCTTACTGGCCGTGGAACAACGGACGGTAGGTGTATTTTTATCCGGACATTAACATAAACCGATTGTGTCTTTCCTCTTCTATACAGACCGCGCGTGAAGAGATCGAAATAAAGATGGAAAAAAATCGTCTACCTACCACTCGAAAACGTGATACGTAAAAAATAAAGAACAATTTTTATTGACTGAAACAGTCGTGTGTTTTCTTTCTTAAATTTGCAAACAGTAAAATAGAACCAATTATATATAATTAGCTGTTTGAAAAAAATTATATTATATTAATTTTTAAGTCTTGCAATTAATAAATATTCTAAAAGAGATTAGTTTTATAAAGAAAATGTTGATATAAAACATGAATTAATCTTGCAAATCATAATTCACAATCATTGAGAAAGAGAGAGAGAGAAATAAGATTTTACGTTAAAAATATATAAAAATCTGCAAAAAATATATTTCTAATATTTCCATCATATATAAAGATCGTATTTCAAGAAAAAAAAGAATCATATAAGCATATGTAAAATAAAATAAGATGCATACATCATACATGTTACGCACACAAATTTAATATTACGCTATCTAGAAATTCACAATATCACACACAGTTGCTCAGTGATAATGAATATAATTATATCATTTAAATCTAAATTTATAGATTATCACATATAAAGAGAGACATCATTATATAAAGATATTGTCCAAAGATACTTTCCGAGAGAAACGGATGTTGATCGCTTTGTGACATTTTTTGTTCGTCACTGTGTACCTGAAACTAATTTTTCAAATCTTTATCGTCCAACGTCTCGTCATTTTATCGGGTGAGCGTATACAAAAATAAGAGCAAAGGAAGAACGGATGCGGCGGCGCTACCAGGGAACTTTTTAAGCAAATTAATCAATATCAACGAGGACGGAAGTTTACGGCGAGAGCCGCGGGACGAGAGAGAGAGAGAGAGGGAGAGAGGAAAAAAAGAAGATTTCACCGGGAAGCATCCGGGCGGACCTCGCTAATTTCTTTAAAGTAGTTTGCCAATTTATTATTTTCCAATTTTCTCCGCGAAAACTTCCGCCCCGCGCGCACGTACGACGCTTACAAGCCTCACTGTTGTTTTGCTTTTCATTTTTTGTTCTTCACGCTCGCTGCCTCAAAACTGGATTCGGCCAGCAATCAACCCCGACCACATCCGTTAAAATATTGCTGTTTGTTTCACTCTCACAAAATTGCTTTCGTCGTGTCAATATAGACAACACACATTTTAATTTTCAACCATCAATTCCTCTGTAAATTAACAGAACGGACTAAAAAATATATGTCCACAAAAAAATTTGCCTTGCTGATTTTTCTTAAACTTACAAATATTTATATTTTCAATAAATTTATTTGTAAATAAATGCATATAATATACTTTCAATTTGCGCAAAAAAGTATTTTTATATATGTAATTTTCTTGAGCATCAATATCAAAACTTTTTCATCATTTATATATAACAATATACAATTATATAATAATCAACACTGATATTATCAATATGAGAAAGTTTTTAACATTGTTTCTCTCTCTCTCCCTCTCTTTCTTTCTCTCTTTCTCTCTCTCTCTTATCTTAGAATATATTTCTTAGAATATTATACTTTGAAGAGAAAAAAATTGTCGCATTTTTTCATGGGCAAGCAGCCGGTAACACTCATATTGAAAACTCGATTTTGAAATTTCGGCTCTCTTTGACGTTCGCGATTTCACGAGGTACGAAACTTCTCCCGTAGTCCGGCGGGTTTTTGCCCGCTAACGATCGACAATGTTTAAGCACGGCGAAAGCCAACAGGATCGCGCAGACGAAGCAAGTTTAGCCTAACAAGGGGCTCCCCGGAAGAGCAGGAAGCGGATGAGGTATGTAAATCTCGTTCCGCCGAGGTCGTGCCGCGCCGATTCTCCCCACCTCCCTGCACGAACATCCATCCCTGAGTCAGATTCTTTCGCGGTCCACAGTGGCAGGGTAGATTTTAACCCTTTTCCAGTTATCGATTTTCAGCTCGAGACGGATGAGAGAGCGCCCGGCTAGGTGGCTTTGGCCACTTTACGCCATACTCGATTCCACTCGATTACTCCGACAAGAGAACTATCTCGCCGCATTTAGTGTACGCTTTTCTCCTCCTATTTCTTACATCTTCGAACCAAAAATATTAAATTTGTATATATTAATATTATTTTGGAAACATATGTAAACGATGAATAATTGAAGAATTCAGGACTTGCAAAATATATAAGTTATAGTAATTTTATAATAAATAAAATAAAAATGTGTGTTATGGGTATTTCTGATATTTCAAGAATTATTATACTATAGTAATCGAGATTTAATTCGATGGCCATGAGAAGACAAGAGTGTAACAAATTTTTTTTCCTTCGAAGCGCTCACGTTCACATTGAAGAATCGCCTTCATAAATAACGCCGCAACACAAATACCGATAACTTTTTTGGGGAACATCAAATTTTACCAAGCATCATCGAGTTCCATCCTTGGCATTCTCCCCTTCGGAGGTATACTTTATCTTTCAGCGATAAAGCGCTGCTTTAGACGGTCGTGCCCGCTTCAGACTATCGAGGAGGTTTGATTGATTACCAGGGTGGAGTCTAACACACAAGGGTGGCTGACTTGCGCAGACTACACACTTGGTGTTCGAGACGTATGCGTGCCGATGTCCGCGGATAAAAAGGAGACTGGCTTCTTTCGAGCTCGTGGAAGAAAACGAGAGGGGATGATCCCGGGTAAGATGATAAGAGAGCGGGACCCGCTGGCAGTATCCGGGGGAGGTATGGGTATTGGGGAGTGCGTGCGTGTTCGTATGTGCCATTAGATACGTATCCGCGCGGAAGCCATACGAATATGTGTGCTTATGTGTGTGGGTGCGCGTGTGGGCGCCCTTACACGCGACAGGCAGGCACGTATATATCAGGGGGGTGCGCGAGGGTCCACAGACCAATCGGAAGCAAGCGTTCTTTATCCACCCGAGTATCTTGGACGCATGCCTCACGTACGAGGCGTGGTTTGGGGCCACCCTTGTTCGAATGCTTTTTTTTTCCGGTCGTTGCATTTTTCGTGCTCGCGGCGTATACGCATATACGTACCGCCATGTCTTGAAAGTGCGCTACTGATTATCCCGCGCTGTCATACCTTTACTGATTTTCCGATGCAATAATCGAGCTTTTCTGCGAAAGGAGCAATAGCGAGGTAAATATAAAAATCTCTTGCTCTTAATTCTTGTTGAAAAATGCTGAGCATAATGATAATGATGTCAGAATGATGTAAGAAAACCGAAGAATAGGGTTTAAGTACGATTTAATGACACGTGAAAAATTATCACGAATAATAATTACATTAGTCATAATTACGATATTGCATTTAAACGGACCTTGATATTTTAATGATCCTGCACATTTGCACGAATGAAAATCTAATGCAAATTCTAATGTCTTCGTAACGATAGCATTGCAAAAAGAATGACATAAGTAACTCACTGGTGGACTGACAGTTAACGCACTCCAGCACATACTTCATACTTGCATACTATTTACTCAGGTGTTCAGGCAATAGAGTACACCGCGTTTTGCAACTTACATCTACGATCTAATGTGTTTCTAGAATTTCAAGGACGCACATCAGACTTTGTAAACGGATGCAAATCTGAATCAGTTATAAAATAGAGATATCACGCATTGATGCAATTAACCGCAAGCTACCATGGTACAAGTTATGCGATTCGCGAGAGAGAATATAAAGATTATTATTTTGCGATCGCTTTAACAGAAAAAAATAACAATCGCGAATACGAACTAAAATTTATAGCGCAATCAGTTATCCACGCAGAGGTCGATCGTCATGAATATTTCTCGCTCGCGGTAATATTGCGGTAGATGATTACGCGGGGCATTCGTGCAAGGTGAGGACGCGCACGTAAGGCGCGCGGAGATATATTCCAAAATTTCCATGAAATTTCTCGGCGGTAGCGCGTATACAC
>NW_021853741.1:1316029-1331583 GCF_003651465.1 Formica exsecta
TTTCTCGGCGGTAGCGCTTATACACGACGCACGATAATGCATGCTCGTATGCTGATAGACACGTGGGTGGAGAGGCGCCTCGCGCGGACCCGGTGCACGTCGGGAGAGATCTCTCATTATGCATTCCTTTCACAGGCGGCCGTCATTATTTTACATATTGCAGGAGGAGGCGTACCGCGACTGCCTTTGCCAATTTTTCCAGCACGGCAAAAAGGAACGGGCGGCAATTTGGATGCCGTGCCGGGCGTACGAGTGTGCGCGTGTGTATACGGTCACCTTAACATTGTTGTTGCAATTTAATGCGTTTCATCGGGAAGCGGGGGCCCCGGGCTTTGAAGATACGAGCTCGCGCTCACATAGCGCCGATAGAACAACAGCGCCCCAAGTTCTTTCGAATTTATGATGCTCGGGAAACATTTATTTTTCCGCGTACAACGGCGCCGCGGAAACGCGTAATAGAATTTGTAAGCGAATATATATATATCGATGTATGCACGCGCGTCCCGTGACAGGCATATCGCCCTGAAATATTTTGTAGCCGAGCGGATGATTAAAAGCTCGCGCGCGCGAGATTCATGTCTACTATGTTACAATATAGATGTATACGTTCGACAGCGTCTTCTTATCAAAATACATCCTATTTAAGTCCAATGAAAAGTTACAGAGATATAATTTACGAACATTCCGGGTAATCATAACGCCCGAAAAAATGGTACATAGTGATTTCCATTGGCTTGTCGGATTATTAAATTGTAAGGGGATTGACGTCGTGCGCTGCAACATAGTGATCCCGTGCACAATTATCCGTCATGTACGTTGAATCGGCGGATACCGGCTTCTCCTTCTCATAATGCGTGATGTTACGGCAAATAAACATGCGCGCTCGCGGGCAGATATCGCGACTTTATATTCAGAAACGATGTTACTAGGCATTCGATATGAGAGAGAAATAAAACTTCTCAAAAAAAGAAGAAGGGTAGCAATCACTTTTGTACTATGAGCCGCGTGTCTGTCTACGTTCGAACCGACAGGTGTACATGAAATGGCCACCCAACAGTATCGCATGAGGTTAATGATCTTCATTTGTGAGGGAGAACCGCAGTTCCAGGTAAAGAGCCCGACACGAAACACGCTCGACACGAAAAAGTCGTGTTCCGTAAAGCCAAGGAACATCTAGATGCAGTAGGCTCTCAAGAATTTCACTTCGTGCGATTCACGCAACGTTTAATTCGGATGTCGCGTCTCAATTACGTCTGATATACGTCGGATCATCAAATAAGAACAATGGGTTGCGATGGGATAATAATTGTAACGATACAAATACTTTCTCATTAATTTTTCGAGAGAAAGTGGTTTCGGCAAAATTTTGAATAACAAGCACTGCATATTTTTAATATGTCAAATATAATCATAATTTTTAAATTTTAATTTTATATCTCTTCGATCTTATAACAAATTTGAAATATTTTGCAAAAAGAGAAAAGAGAAAGAGAAGAGAATAATTCTTATTTGCGTAGTGTACACTTTAGAAACAAATTTTTTAGTTGAAATAATTCTTTATAATACTTTCTCGACACATACACTGTTCGAATATTGTCACTGCGATTAAAAATATTTTTATTCAAAGAATAATATATGGACTAGCTACATTTTCTTAAAACATTCGATCGACAGTGCATCGGAGGCTAAATCAATGTTGGTCTTCTTATTTCCGAATAACCAACTCCGAAGAGGAGCGGCGTAAGTGACGCAGCCACCTGTACGTAAGGCAGATGAATCTCGCGGCGGCTTTCAAGGTAGGAAGAGAAGAGGTAGGTTGTAACAGGCCGGCCTATATGTATGGTAATATCGACAGGGAGGTCTCCGCGATCCAATACCTCGCTTGCTTTCTCTCTCTCTCTCTTTCTCTCTCTCTCTCTCTCTCTCTCTCTTTCTTTCTTTCTCTTGCACGTATTATGCAGTGGCAGCGAAAAAAGAAGCGCCACGTAGGAACGAGAGAAGAGGAGAGGAAGATGGAGAACGGATCGGCGCAACATCGCGACGACTATCCGCGCCAGCAAGAAAGAGACAATCGAAAAGGGACGCGCACGCCCTGTACCCAACCCGTTTCTTTCCCAGTTCCGTTCTTCTCTCCGACGTCATCGAACTCCGCGGGAAGTTATGCCGCGAGAGAGGGCCACCGAGAGACGCGGACCAGGAAGAAACGAGGGAACAAGAGAGAAAGTAGAGGAACATCTCTCGTTCCTCTGGAAAAGCATAGAGGAGAGTAGCGAGTCGGCGTCGCCCGGGCAACGGCTCTGCCACCTTATTGGATATGTTGAGCAATTTATTTTATTTTTCCCTATTCCTTGCGCGGGGAGGGGAGCACGGGAATAGGGAGGAGGAGAGCGAACGCGCGAGCGAGAGGTGAGGATGCCGAAGGAGAGGCAGAGAGGCGCACCCTCCTCCACTTACCTGCTACCCTCCGCACACGTCGACGCCATTTTCCAATATCGCGTCAAGCGAGCGCTCCCGTTCTCGTTCATCCCCCTGCCTTTCCTCCCCCTCACTCCCCCTCCCCCTCCCACCTTCGCCCCTCGCCTCTCGTTCCACCCATCTTTCTCTCGTTTCGTCTCGCTCCTTCGTTCCTTTCTCGAGAAGGAAGAGAAAATGGAAGCGAGGCACGAAACGAGAAAAAGGGAAGAAAGGAGTCTCGATGGGCGGCGCGGGAGGTGAAAAAGGTGGAGGAGAAACGAAAGAGCGAGGAGCCCACGGTTAGCTTCGGCTGCAACGAGAGAACCGACTAAGGTTGAGTGAGAACTGTACGTTCTTCCACCCGTAAATTGGCAATATTCATGCCGAGCCGCGTACACGGCTTCCGTACCGGAGAGGAGATGAGAACCAAGGGGGCGAGAGGGAGGGAGGGTTGTTGAAGAACGATGGGTCGCGGCGAGAGGGGCTGGTTGGACTGCGGAACCGATTCCCGTAGCTCGAAGGCACCCCCGCGAGGAACGCTCACCTAGACAATTCGTTCGTTATTTTTTACACCGATGTCGGAACGAGGATAAAGCCGCGCTAAACGCGCACCTCTTCTCCGCGATTCTTTCGTGGTGCCGGGAAGTTATGTGGAGATACTGCGGTTGAATAATTTCAGGGTTTGTCGTATACGATAATAGCGTTAAAAGCGAACTTGCATGATAAAATTGATCTTATGAGGACCCGTTTTACTTCTTACAATATTTTTTCCCGATCAATCACGAATTATACATTAATCATTATATCATATATTATGTATTATAAGTAGCGGCTTCATGATTGAAGGTTTCTTAGCAATTTTTGAAATTTGATTGAAGCTATCTTTATCCAACTGTCAAAACTCTTGCTGAAAAGTTACAGTTCCAAAAAATTATAATTATATAAATTTTATGTAAATATATACAATATATTATATAATAAAGTATTTCCATAAAATAAAAATGTCATTTCTTTACTTAATTAATTAAATAATAAAATATATTTTCAATCGCGCGTACAGCGTCTTATCAATACAATGATATTTAGCAGCGCGCCAGATAGCAGCAAATGGCAAGAACAAAGTTTGTTCGTACTTGCTTTGGTAAACCTTCAATTAATGTAAACTTCTGTCGGTAAAAATCGTTTTAAAATTACTTCGCACTCCCGAGTATGGCGCAGCCACGCCATCCCCCTCGCGGCATCCTCTATGCTCTCCTTCTTTCAGCTGAGCCCCGAGAGCGAGGAAGCCGGAGCGGGAGAGGGAGAGAGAAGGGAGGGTGGCTTTAGAAGTTTGAGTGATATTCCAACTTTTTTAAAATATGTCAAATTATTTTCCTTTCAGAAGAGCTGTCGTCTAAATACATTTCCATGTCTTTCGATGTATTTAAATACACGGGACTCAATCTACAACACAAATATATAAGGCTTTCGATGCGTGATTGGATAGGTATCTACCGTAATAGGTATATATATAAAGACACACTCGCCTACGTTCGATTTCGAGATGAGACAAATGGAAACTCGATTTTAAATGTCGCCTTTATAATTGTATTCAAAATATAGAGAAAAGAAGACGGCATGATTATATTTCCTATTATCCGTAAGTTACATCTCTTTATTAGAATGTGTTTGAAAGTTTCTTCAGAAAATTTTTCTCAAATCATAAAATGATGAAGTGCACGCGCCGATGATATAAATTAGATTAATATAGGAGTGATCGTGCAAGATTCAAATCTCCGCAAGTCACGGGAAATAAGAGAGACATTTTCTAAAAATTCACAGTCCCTTTTTTCCAAGCACTTTTTCATTAAAATTCCAGACAGCACGTAAGAGTATTTTTTTGGGCGTATCATTTTATTTGTTGCGCGCAACAAAGAGAGACACGTGGATCGACGAAAGGCGCAATTTTCGCTCGTAACGCCAATTCACCGAAGGACAGATGGAGGAATTTTCCTTTATTTCGAAAGCCCTTATGCCGAGCGCGTTTATAGGGCTAGGCGCGTAAAGCACGTCGACTGGCGTCCTGGCGGCGCAAAAAAAAAAGTAAAGAGACGGACGCGATGCACCTATGTAGATAAGTATGTACCTATCCACGCAATTACATTACGCACAAAACGTCGACGACAACTCTTTGTACCGGTTGGATATCAAAGCTCCAATATTGCCAGCTGAGGTCCTTCCTTCCCCCTTTTCTACCACCCCTCTCACTATAGCGAAGCAATAGAGTTCTTGCCTTTCCGTCACTCTATATCCGGCACTCCATTTCGCGACGCGGTTCTTCCGTCTCGGGCAAAAGTAGCCTCCTCTTCATTCATCCGTCGTTTTCCTTCACCTTCGCGTCCTCCTCCGCGCTTCATCTTCATCCTCGAGGCGCGACTTCGCCACTCTCTTTCTCTCTCTATCATCTCGCGCGCGCTTCTCCTTCCGCTCCTTCCTCTCTCTCGCCCGGGGAAAATAATTTCTTTCATCGCTATCCCTCTTCTTCGATTCCTCTTTATGTACCAGACAATGGAATGTTCCTTTCTCGGAGCACGCGGGCATGCTGATTCGACGAACGACAATAAATCGTCTGCGAAAGACGACGATTTGTATTGACATGATTATTCCTCGCGTGCTCTTTCTTTTATTATAACATATATATTTATTAAATGAAGGGGTTCTTTATATTATTTATAATACTGCGTTACAAGCGTAAAACAAATTAAAAGGCAACTTAAACGTGCATCGAGGCGCGGTCATCGACCCTAATTCTCGACAACGTTCCGGAACTTAGAAATCTCGTACCGAATCAATTTGAATTAAGGAATCCAAGAGAGAAGAACGGAAATGGCAACCCATAACGGCACTGGAACCTATGCATGCGAGAAGCAGTTAGCTTTATTGCAGCGCGCGGGAGTTTTTAATATCGCTTTGGCGCGGACGCGTCTGCCAGCTGACAAAAGGAGAAAAAAGGAGGCGTTAATGGAGAACGTTTTCGCTCTAACGACCATGGAGAAAAGGAAGGGGGTGGAACGGGCCAAGACTACGGGACATCAGCCGGGACTGCGTAAAAGGGTGGACGCTGGCGCCTGTCCGCTGCCCACCAGACATGCTCGCCAGACCGTATGGTTTTTATGCGAAGAGAAACGGAAAAAGAGGATACGCTAAGAATGCAGAAAATTTTCTCGTTGCAGGGAAGTTGACGAAGACATGAGCGTTAATTCGTTCAAATCAGTCTTAAGACCATAGCACGAATCGCTGGTACACAATATTTTGGATAACAGAAAAAATTTATTCATACTGAGAAAAAAAAGTTGTTAACTCGACTAAATTCGTCCAACTAATTATTATTTCTTGTATTTCTTTAATTGAAATATTTAAGTATTTAAGTCAAATACGACATATTAAATTTAACATGATGTATATTTGATTTAAATACTTAAATATTTCAATTAAAGAAATATAATGAAATAGTAATTAGTTGGACGAATTTAGTCAAGTTAATAACTTTTTTTTCTCAGTGCAACAATGTGTGTGTGGAAATATTTTACCACTATTTTGTTGTATATCCATAGAGATTCGAAGTCGAATTTTAAAATAACAATATATATCCACATAACTAATTAAACATAACATAATAAGATTGGAAAATAATCAGATTTCAAGTTTAGAATTTAATTTAATATTATATAATAATTTAATAATTATTAAATAATTGAAGAATTCTTAATTGCAAAATATTTTAAGTGAGACTATTTCTTACACATATATATGTTTTGTAAAAATGTGAAATTTCAGATTGTGTCAATAAAAAAATTCGATTAAATTTTAAGTATGGTTAATATAAATAAAATAGTATGATAAATATAAATAAAAATAGTAAAAACATTTTAAAACATTATGTATATATATTACTTTGAATATCGAAAATTGAATGCATATCATATACGCAAGATCGGAAATATATTTGTTTGATCTTAAGATTCTCTAGCTTTCACCCTCTTAAAATAAGAACGAGGGAGAGAAATTCTTAGTTAGTGGGAGAGAGAAGAGGCTTTGAGCGGTTTTAGATCCAATCCCGCTATGCCGATTAATAAAAGAATTCATGGAACTTAAGCCGCTCTTGTTACTTCGATTTTCTTGCGCCTGCCAAGAGGACCTGCAAAGTCGCCTCTCGGTTTTATCCGTCGATATTGTCAACAAAAATGTGTATTGTGTCTAACGTCACTTTTACAGAACGTCCGATCACTCTCAATGTTTTGTGAGAGTCTTAATATTATGTTACTCGTTAATTCTTTGAGAAAACATTCGAGTCAACTAACTTGAAACTTTTCCACAAAGGAATTTTTATCCTCTTATCAATGGCGCTTACATCACACTTCAGTTTTACGTGTGCTAAAAATAAGCTTTGTCTCTTTTCATGAATGTAAGAATGGAATATTTAAAGAACGCCTTTGTCAACATTTAAATATGCAAAACGTTCTAAGACTAACTCTTTCTTTATTAACTATTAATATCAAAGACTAAATTAAAAAACTGACGATTTACCAATATACAAATAAATCCATATTATTAAGTTACTTTTATTTAATTCAACAGAAAGTTAATTCAAAAATATTAAGCTATGCTAAACATGCAGAATAATGAAAAAAAGACGATTAAAGTTTTATCAAAAAATCTTATTAAGAAAAAATATATTGCAAAATTGAATAAAAAATTTATTGATATAAGAAATAGTTCTAGAATATTTTATAATGCTGACTAAAAATCTTAGGAATCTGATTTTAGAAGAAAGCAAATTGTAAAATATTATTATAAATATCAATTTTAATTCATGAAGAGCTCAGTTATAAAAAGTTTATGAATGGTTATATAAATAGATATGCAAGTCTAATACATGAATACCACGGATCGTATCACGATTCATCGAAAAGAATTCACGCAAATAATAGCGATCGCGTCTACGATTTCCGCAAATCATTTAGATGTTCGGCTAACTATGCGGGAAATACCTGCTAGCAATTAGTCAGTGCACTAATGTCTTCTGGTTACCCCAAACGCGCAAGAAATTGGCAGCAGAATAGCGGCATTGTCGAGGAACAAGTAGAGAAGAACGCAGCCGGTGCGCACGTTAATGGGTCTTACGTTACTACTAGCATTATATACGGTAATGAAATATGCTTTTTATACGCGTCAATATATTTGCGTCTGATTTAAAAAGAGTATACGAAAGCTGAACGCAAAATAATCGATAAATAGGAAATTTTAATTAATTTCAATACTGAAGATTTTTTATACATGCAATATCTGTCACGCTCAATAATTACTTTTACATGTTCGATATGTTTTTAAAGGAGAGAGAAAAACAAATTAAATAAAATGCTAAATGCATAAGCTATAATAAGTTAATTCAAAAATTGTTGACGTTACGAAAGAAAAAAATACTCGAAGATATTTTAACGGTATTAAAATATATAACAATATACATTATTTTCTATCCGCACGTTTAGCTTTATATATTCGTGACATATATATTTAATTAAAATCTCCTAAACACCTAGCACACATTTGCACATAGTCGCCCTGAGTTTACTCGTCAGATATGCTTCGTACTCTTTGCTTCAATCTTCGTTTACATTTCGTTATACGTGCTAGGGAATATTTATTTACACCCTCCCCCCTGCCGCAGCATCTCTCTCATACTGCAGGTTTCTCGAAATTATCATTGCTGACTTGTATCTTCGTATACCTAACATTAGGGTCTACCAGAGACGAAAGAGATGCCTCTTACCTTCGTTATCTACATAGACCGCAAAGCATCGAATGAAATTTTCACCTTCGTATGCCGACGTGCAAGAAATGAAGTACCAAAAAAGAATAAAAACTTACTCTACCGTCATTCCGACTTCTTACTGCCATTCCTGCGATTGTGATCGGCTATTTTGCAGCAAACAAAATCACTGTCTCATCACGTACCTAGAAAATGGAAAGAAAATATAAGCTATTGCTCTTTTTTCTCTACTTGTAAATATATTTTTCAACTACTTTACAAATATTCTTTTTTCTAATATATAAAATGTATAAAATAATATATTTATTAATATATAAATTTATATAAGTTGTGTTCAAATAATATTCAAATATAAAAAAATCTTAATTTCCTGTAATTATGCAATTATTTGAACAGTATTTACTATATTTTCTTTAAATCTATAAGCACTAGAATCGAGTTCGTGTATTAATTAATACGAGCATGATGCAATTATAAATATATATATTTTTTCTAGCTCTTTTAAAATTATATGAACTTTATTAATGCAAATTTAGCATTTGTAAAATAGCATTTTGTTAAAAAAAATTATGTAGAATTTAGAATATCCGTAAGTATAAATGTCTATGCATTTTATATTTCTTGCAACAACATTACTATGATTTGCTTATTGTAAACATCATGATCAATAATTACAGAGACTCGGGCGGCTGCAAAAGGCGATTAGCATTTTGCCCATTACATGTTCGAGCGGTAACGACCAAATACTTTTTTACAATATGCAATCCCTATAATCAACGAATATATATTGTTATTATCAAAGGCTAAGACCATTAATGAGAACGTATAAAAGAGCAAGAAGGGAAATATACGATACATCGTATATAAAATATACTAAATTCTCTCTCTTCTTTTTCTATTCAATCCGATCATTAGAGTTTGCATAATTTCAGCAATAAGAATAATTAACAGCATAACATTTAACGTTTTATTTATACATAATATGTAAGAAATCATGTAAATGGATTAAAAATATCTATGTAATCGAAGTTGATAGAATTTGTTAGATTCATGCAACATTAATCAAAAAAAGTAATATCTATTTCAATTTTTAAAACTTTCGTGACGCTATTGGAGCTTTAATAATTATGTTGCAAACATATTATTTCAATATAATCTCGATTTCTCACAAGAAAAGATCATCATGTAGATAATTTATACAATATAATATTTTGTATAATATATATTTTGCATATATATAAAAAGAAATTCTTACTCAATTCAATATTGTCGGTCTGCTATCACCTATCAACCAAAAATATCGAACACCACCCGCTAAGTATTAAAACGTGAACATTATTCGCGTTGCCGCAGAAACTTCCTCTTAACGTTTCGCGGCAGATAAAATGACTACCACGGGCAACTCCTTAAAGGAAACAGTCGAGCCATCCGTTACGGGAAAAAGCATTCGCGACTCTGCTGATACGTACAAGTAGGCGAGTGGAAGGACAGACTTATTTACCGCCGCGGCGCAGAAGAAGAGAGAAAGAGGGCCATTTGTATTCATATGAAAATATTATCTCGCCGCGCGTCGTGCCTCTTCGGGATCGCTATTCGGTTTGCATAGATACTTATGCATGAAGGCAACATCGCTCGGCATTGTTATGCAACCCGATGTAGATCCTCAATATAGATCCACGCTCGAGGTTTCATTCCGATTTGAAGAGCACCGTACTCCTTCGAAGCATTCAGGCACACACATACACACACACACACACACACACACACACATACACGAGATGGAACCACTATATCGAACTCGCCCCCCTCCCTCATTCCCCTCGCGACGTGCAATCATATTACCGGTTGTCAAAACGCTAGATTGCTGCTTCTTCATCATAGATATTGTATTTTAAATTTCTGACATACGGAACTGTTAACTGTTGATATTTTCTTATCTCTTTCGCGCATAAATGTTTATACTATGCATTAATTATAAAGATTCGTGCATAATTATTACAAAAATAATATTGTTCTTTAATGTATTATTAATCCTAATCAAACAAATGTAATTATCTACAATTTATATTCTACATATAAATTTTAAAATATTAAATTTATATTCTACAATTATTATTTTACAGTATTATGTTACCTGAATAATTATGACAAGTACGTGCGTTATGAATTAAGTCCTTGAAAATCTCTACTATGTATCTCATCCTGAAAGATTTATAATATGTGCGAGAAGCACAATTTGCGCCAACTTCTGTAGCTAACCAGTTCTTCATGTTAAGTTTATGATCGTATATCCTGCTCTCGTGATGTAAGAATCCGATTGCTATCTCGTGTACTACATAAATAACATTAAATCTTAAGATTTTTAACATTGGATAATCTTATATATTTGAATTTTTAAGTTAAAAGAAATATGAATATATTCTATCGAGTTTCTAAGAATCGCGCAGAAAAGAAGATCAAAAGGAGAAAGGGAGAAAATAAAAACAAAAAGAAAATATCACTCAAAAAGTGCAAAGTTGCAATGTGAAATCTAATTTACAATTACTGAAATAAGAAAGTGCTATAATTTTTATAGGCTTCCAATTAACAACATCAACCGAATCGACTATTCACATCTTGCCTTCCTCTACTTCGTAAATTGCATTATAAATCACGAACCTATCTACGAACCCATTTATAATTAAAGGAATTTCTATTATCCGAAGGTACCAAGTGCGTATCGAAAGTAATGTTTAATATACTTTGTAATATGCTCGAGAGAGCTTATTCTGAGTAAATCTAAGCATATCATTGGATAAAATTGTTTATATATGTATCTTTTGCATCTCTTCTAATGCCGAATTTATGACGACAAAAGTGATAAGCTAAAAATGTGAGATTCGATAACAATCCGTATATAATCGCCTAAAATAAATTGCAATATTCGCGGTAATTAATATGCAACTGTACCCAAGATGCAGCAGCCGTCGCAATAAGATTAATCATATATAAAGTTCTCTCGATGCTTTCAATGGGGGTATAACCGGTTTCGCTAACCGAGTTGCACGACGACAAAGCAACCCACGCCGAAGATAAAGTGAATACGGAATGCATATCATAAACATATACTTACATCTCCGTACACATTACCACTGTTTGCACTTCATCGCCCTACGTTATTATCCAACTTATCTTGTTATAAAGTGCATAATCAGAAACGATCGAATTTTATAGGATATTCTGTGACAAATATCTATCTAACCGAAAAAAAAAAATTAATCCATAGTTTCTAAATGCAGAAATACACGCGAGAAACAGTTCAATTTATGCTTATAATAATATTTTATATACGCAACACACATATATTTATAATGCGAGTCGCATGAATATGATCATCATAGGATATATAAATGAGAAACACAAAAATGAGTAAATATAATTAGTATTAATATTTTAAGAGAAATCTTGCATGTTGTCGTAAAATACACGCGTGACTATTTTTCCTTAAGAATCAACATCACGATTGATATTGAGCCTATATCGCGATCTACAAGAGCGCGAAGTTAGTCGACCTCAGGATATGCCGAAGGGGTATACCCGGGTACATCGAGACGTACGAGACGAAATTGGATATCAATTATCCCGGGATGATTATAACGTAAGCCGGGTGGGTCTTGGGTGAGCAAACAAACCGTTAGGATCGTCGGTAATTGGGTGGAAATTATTGCGTTCTCTCTCTACGTGTCCGGCTATCTTTATCGCTCGCGCTGTTTCGCGCCATCCTCCTTCTCCGTCCCTCTCGCTTGTTTAGCAAGACGATGACGACGGCGACGGTGCGGCTATAATTTTCTCTTAGGAAGTAAATTTCATTAATGTAGCTGGCCTAACCGCCGAGAGAGGAGATCCCCTACGCGATAACGATGCCGAAACCGGCTAGAGGCGATTGGCCGGCATATCGACCGGTCGTGTAATAAAAACTAGTAGCTATCGACCAATTTTTCTCTTCGCACAATTTTTCCCCCGCGCTCTCTTCTCCCCCTTTCTCCTCGACTTTATTTCTTTCTAATTAATTCTGTCATTTTTTTACTCTTTACGTTACCTTGGGTGCAATAATGTCGCAAGAGCTCGAATTGATGATACTAAATTCGAGTAATAATTGAGACGACTCTCCGTCGTCCTTATAAACAGTTGGCGAATTTGCTTCTATAAACACGTATTTCGATGGCAATTCATGTATGCGTAGGTATAGGTAGACATACGTATAAGCGAACGCACGGTGCGAAAGGTGGGGGAGGCACAGGTGTGTGCGGGAGACGGCAACATTTATTGGACTCTCGCATGCCAGTAAGCAATCAATAATTACGCGGAGCTGGATTAATGTACAGACTGCGACGAAAGCATTCGCCGATGACCGCAGATTAACTGGGATTTTCATGCAACGAATAAAAAGCTGATATTCTCCAAGATTGAAGTACCTTTCTCAAGGTTAATCGTGCTCCACCGGAGAAATGTACGCGCGATAAGCAGTATCGTGACCAGAACCATTTTTTTTTAAATTACCAACAATTCAACTCTAGACGAGCGCGTTCGATAATAACCGTTTTACTGCGCAGCGCAACAATTTATTTGCCGGGCTGGACCATACTCTATTTTTACTGCTTTAATAACGTATACGATTTATGCTTCTACATCAGAATATTATTGTACTGTTAAATTGTACGAGAATTGTATAAGAATGCCAAAAATGCCAAGAATTTGTACTAGAATGCCAAGAATAAAAACGCCATCATATAAATTATTAAAATCTTCAATATGATCCGACAAAATCAATAACACATTAATTATTGAAATTTGATGTTCGCAGAAGAGATCGACAATAATTAATGCAAAATGAAATGATCACCATTATAAGCTCTGGGATCATAAGAAATGTAAAATGTTTTTTTCTAATTCTTGCAAAGAATCCTCTTCTTCTTCACTCGTTTTAAAGCGTCTCATTGAACGAAATTTTTAACTATTCGCAATTGCAAAGCTCCTTCAAAAAACTATTAGTAATGTATCTTTTTCATCAATCAGACAGTAATAATTGAAAGCAACAACAAAAAATTAAAATGGGAATAAAAAACATAACTGTTCTTTAGAAACGAAATAATTCCTCACGTGCGATCATAGCGCAAATTTGCGGATTAATCGTGCACTGAAGGGTGTGAACGATATCAAAAAAGAGGAAATATATAAAAACTCACACATGCGATTAGCACACGTATGTTTATCAAAGATGAGACAAAGATGATAAAAGAGATCGATGAGACGTTAGAGAGAGAAAGAGGTAATAAAAACGACCGCAGGAACAGCATCCGAGGCAGGATGCTAAAAAGAGATTGCCTGGTACTATTCATTAGGTATTTGCGCCACATTAAATCTGTAATAGCAGAATAAACTGCCTGCTTATATGTGATTATGCCAATTATCGGATACCAAATATCCGCATTTACGTTGAATGGCGCTCTGCGTATTTTTCGCACTTTGCCGCTGCACCCAACGCTGTTTTCAAACAGTAAAGTCGCGTATTCAAGATAATTTCCCGTTTGCATGTAATGTACCTGAAAAAGGAGGAACGAGAAAGAATTCTGGAAAACAGGCGATTATTATTATTAAACGCATAATGATTAAATTGCGTAACCGATCTGTGAGAAAATCGTTCGCATGAATTGCACGCTCTCAGCTCGCACTCTCAAAACCGCAAGCACTGGTAACGAAGCTGTGACAAATACCCACTGGCGAAAATCTTGGTTGAACAAGCGCAAACTTTGGTTGTACTCGCGAAGATAGCTACGCAGTTACATGTTACTGCAAATTACAGTTAAAGATTAAATTATAGATTACATGGGCGGAGTAGAATGTATCTATTGCGCGTGTATCGTTTGACATGTTAATACGTACGTATATATAAATGGTACAAGGATAATGTATAGAATTGTTGATAAAACTACATCGAATTATTCAAAGTTGTTATAAGAAATTGACATCGTAATACGTTTGTATCATAAACAGATGAAACTCACCACGAGCATTATTAATTTGTCAACTATATTACGTGACATAAGAATAAAATAAATATAAAATATGAATAGAATAAAATGAATAAAATATGTCAAATATGATACATGTGCAACAAGCATTCTCCTCTCTGCGAAATACATACTACTTGTTAGCTCTGAGATGCATCAGCGATACATCAATCTCTCAGAGAGAGATAAGAGAAAATATTATACAAGTTATAATATTTTATCAAAAATTTTTATTTTAACTTTTAATCTTCATATTATTATTTCTGTATTTTAAAAAAAAAAAAAAAAAAACGAAAAGTATGATCTCCGCCATCATTTTTTTTTATTTTATAAAATTTTGAAAAAACGCTTGGATAGCAGATAGCTATTCATATATTTAATAAAAAAAAACTTGTATTTTTGATTTCGGATATGATTTACGAACGTTTTCATGCACACCGTGCAGCCACCTAAAATTTGAAGGATCTCCGCAAATATTCCCATAACTTGAAAAAGATATTTTTTTTAGGCTGAAAATTTTTGTTTAGGTAGTTAATAATATTGTATTAATATTGTAAAAAAATAAAAAGTTTTTATCAAGTCGTTGCGCTGCAAAAAATCTAGAAAATGTACTCATTTTTCGAGAGTTCAAACGAGTATGCCTCCTTAAGGCATGAGAAAATTTTATCATATGTCAATTTACTTTTGAACTTGATGATACATGTTTGCATCACCACGAGATGTTCCATTTTATTCTTCGATGCGGATTGAAACGTCCTAGAGCGTAGGGTTTCGAGAGTGGGATACAAGTTTTATCGGGCGGGGGTGATTTTTACGCCATGTACGACCATAAGTTTCCCTTTCGCGCGCGTTGCCTTTTCGAAACGGCACGGCACGCGACTGTAAAACGCGCTGTTTCTTCTCGTTGCCGCTACCAAATCACGACATACGAGTGCCTTTTACGACGCGAGGAATCTTACACGCGGCCGCGTGCGTACATACGACTGCACGCGTGCATGCACGCGTAACACCTTGCCTCGTCGCAGTCAGCGCGTAAAATATACGCGGGATGTCTACGCGAGTGTTACGCGCCTTCGAAAGCGAATTTTTATCGTTCTCAAGAGCGTACACGAGCGACGCGCAAATTAAATTGCTTCGGGAAGGGTGGGGGTGGAGAAAAACGAATCCCTCTCTGTTTTGAAATTGCGAGCTATGCGAGCGTTACGAATAAATGTCGGAGATCAATTGTCATTCGCGTGCGC
>NW_021853741.1:1339958-1353905 GCF_003651465.1 Formica exsecta
AAAAAACGATAAGTATGATCTCGTATTAGCAACTGAGATCCTTCTCCGTCGCTCGATGCACGCAAAGGAACGAGTAGACAGTTTCATGGCGAAAGGGGAGGACACGCCTTCGTCGCCTTTAATGGAATAGCAAATAGCGGCCAGGAAATTTGCGCTTACGAGGCGCCTTCGAGCGCAAGATACAAAAGCACGCAGGATATTCTAAGCAAAATGGCCGTGTAAGATCCGTTGATTCAATAGAAACTATTTGCGCTGCCATTAGACTGTCCAATGCCGGCGCTATTGCCTGTATACACAAGAGATGGCGACAAAAAAATGCACATAATGACTTGACACTATCGCGACAGGATCTCGAATTTATCTGTTGCAGTAAATCATGCATTGCTTAAAAGAAGATAATGCTAATATAACGGATATTTAAAAAAAAATTTAACTATATAAATATTCAAGTATGATGTAGTGTATGTCTAATATTCGCCGAGTATGATAAAGAATATATATAAAAAATTTCTAAATTAATCAGCTACAATATATTATATAAAGATAAGAATGTCGCACAAAATGCGCGATAATACAATTTATCGCGATTTTACTTCATTCAAATGGAAACGCATTTCGTTCAAGTGTAATTATACGATTTCGAACGAATTAACGTTGCAACGGCATCGTTGCATCGCGCGCAGCACCGGATCATCTAATTTCCGGTTTCCATCTTGGTGACGTCTGCGGCATCCAAAATTACGTCCCCTCAAAGACGATGGTGTACGCTGGCCGCATCTGTGAGCATATTGTCTTCCACCCACACTATGAAGCACAATTTCCGTTCTACTTCCGGAAATGGATCCATTGTCCGATGTAATCGGAAGACAACAATATCGCGGTCGATGTATCTGTCTATCTCTATCTCTCTCTCTGTTTCTACACACAGATTTAGTAATGCAAACACGCATTTGTGCACATATACGTGATATCGAGCCACCAGCGTGCACGCATATATATATATATATATATATATATATATATATATCAAAACATATCACACAAAAATAATATATAAATTTTTTATTAAATTTATATTAGAATTAATTACCTTAGGGATAACAGCGTTATATTTTTTAAAAGATCATATTAAGAAAAATGTTTGCGACCTCGATGTTGAATTAAAGTAAAAATTAAATGAAGAAGTTTAATATTTTAGTCTGTTCGACTATTAAAATTTTACATGATTTGAGTTAAGATCGGTGTAAGCCAGATTATTGGTTTATTAATATCTATTGGATTAATGTATATTTATGGAAGGTGAAATATTTATTTTATACAAAGGTCTAATAAGTTAGTTCTAATTATACTTTTTTTAGCTTCAATTACTAAAAGAGCTCAAATTCCTTTTTCTGTGTGATTACCCGTTCAATAATATTTTACTAAATAACGTATGTTATTTCAAATAAGAAAATTATTTTGAAATAAAGAAACCAGTTATTTAATTACCTGAATTTATTCTATGTATATCTATGTGTGATATATACATACATGCAGTAACGTAATTTACATAGAACGTATAATTTTATAGAAAATGCATTTTTTATTTTAGTACACAATAATCAATCTTTCTTTACTCGTTTATAAAGACGAGATGTTGATACGCTAAAATATAACTCGCATTGCTAAAAACACATGTTTTCATCGGACATACAGCGGCTACTGTAATCAAAGCTCATAGGAATATTAATCATTTAACTGTCGACTATTATGTGATATCATGCGACAAACAATTTATCAGCTGATAATTTGTTCGACCAATTGTATTGGAATATCTTCAAACGGAATTCGCTCGCGTTATGGAAGCGTGTAATAGATAATCAAAGCGTAATCGCGAGCCCTGTCTCTTTTAAACGCTACATAATTAATGCTCGTTTTATACTCCCGCTAATAAGGCAAATAATCGAGACTATACCGATGAGGCGTTTCGTACGAAGGCAGAGGTATTTGTGTCTAGGAACAATGCGATCTGAATCTTCCATATATAGGATCTGTGCCTAGAACGCACACATATTTAGACGTATATGGGGGAGGCTGCGCGTATCAACGCGCGCGCGCGCAATCGCACACAAAATATAGTGTATCCAGTTCACCTGGATACATGTGAACGTGTCGTCAAGCGCGTGTAGCTTGATGCATGCGAATGCATATCCAGATCATGAGTAAATTAGTGTGAGAATTAGTGCGCTATGCGCATGAATATACGCGACAGAGACATGTACTGCTTGTTGCATAACATTAAACCCCATGTATATTCCCGCCTTGTAAATGCGCTGTAACGATTGCGGTGGATATACGCACTAATGGAGGCACACACAGAGTACGGTAATAGAGAGAATTATACAGATAGGTTAATAAATTAAGGAAGATAAGCGGTATTATATATCCTGTGTACAATGCGCGACTCTGATAGGAATTATTGTTTGTTGTATGTGAAATAAGATCCGTCGTGAATTATTCACGATATTTGAATAAAAGGGTGGTGGCAAGAACGAGCGCAATGTGCGTGGCGAGAATGTTTATTACGAGAATGTTTATTATGAGAATTGTAAAACAATCGGTTTTCACATCCGTCCACTCCCGAGTTGCGAATTCGCGTGGGTTGCGAATGGACCTTAATTATATGCAGTGCATATCGCATATATGGTAATTAATATAGGCAATATTAAATAAAAAAATAGAAATAACAATATATCAAATTTAAAATATTTTGATTAATACAAAATTTAGAAAAAATATAAATGAACACAGCTATACACACATGAGCTATGAATTTCTTTTTTAATGTGCGAATAGAGATATATATTTATAATCAGAAAATGTGTGTGAATTGATATTATCAAATCATATATCAATTTTTCTTAACGTCAGTAAATAATGTCGAAATAAATAATATTAATTTAATAGTTTCGTTTGCTAGCAAGTTCGATCAGACGTCGGAATATGTGACGAAAACGTATGATTCAAGATGATCACGCTGTATATCCATGTAACGCAATGTTCCGATGCCTATTCCTATATAAACGCATCCGTATATGCATATAAGGCGTATGTAAATGGATGTACTAGACGAAGCTAGCACGTAATAGGTATGTACATATCGCGTATGTATGTACGTGTAAGCGTAATTATACATACAAGAATACATATACATACACGATGAAGGCAAGTCACGGTCGCACCTGCCCGTTGTACTGACAGCAGGCGCGTCCTATTGGACAACGCACCGGTCGAACAGACGGATGGACAGATAAACGGACAGACGCATATATACCGGTTATTGTCCTGTCCTAGGAAGAAGCAGAGACTGCGCTATCAGCTTCGTTAGCATTCGATTCCTATCAAAGGATGTTTCCTACACGATCTCCATCACTTGTCCATCATATTTCTTCCTCCTTCCTTCCCGCCCTCTTTTTCTCTATCTCTGTTTTACTCTTCAATGTGCTATTTGCGAAACGTCAAGTCGCACCTTGTCTGTTTGTCGCGAGTAAATATAAGCCAAAAAAATATACTAATCATTATAATAAATATATAAAAATTTTTGCATTAATTCTGTTTATAATATATTTAATATGTAGATATACATAAATTTCTCTTTCGTCAATTTTTTTCTGTATTAATAAAAAAATCAAATTATATTTTTATCAATTATACTTTTAAACAATCTAAACCCTATTATATGCCTACTAAGAAATTTAAGATTTTAGCAATTCACAAAATCTAGAAAAAATATAGTATTCCCAGAACACTCTGCACGCATACACTAATATGCCGTAATAAAATTTCATTACAGTGAACGTCGATAAAATGTAATTTTCACCGTAATAAAATCTAATTAAATGCCTGGCTAATACCTGTCCCTATGGATAATCCAGTACCGATAACGAAATTTCAATATATCAGTAAACCCAATTTCAAAATTTAAAGTAATCAACTTCAGCGGAGTTGTAATATTTCATTGTATAAAAAAATTGTACAGCTTTCTTTTTATGATTCCAGAATTATATTTTGAGAAATAAAATTATCAAACAGTCGAAAAAAAAATATATTTTTCGCAGGCGAAAAAATGTATCGCAATAAAAAAGAACGCGAAATGTCTTATGACTCCTAAACGCATCAGTGTGTTCAGATTTAATTAAAATAAAAATAATCTAAAGAATATAGAAAAATCTCTAAATTTATACTCGCGCTAAAACGTGAAAAAATCAAATGGGTGCGGCGTATCGCGCAATATTATACTTTTGTGGCAGAGGATCGTAATTTACAATAATTGTCGATATATTGCGAAAATACACCCGATTATTACGAACGCACGGTTGCACGAGAATTACCGTCGTCTGTACGTTGCATGCATCTTTTCTTCCGTACCTAACAGCCTTGCTAGATAAGCAAGCGAGCGGCTAAATTGCGATCGCGACGATGCATCTCGCGGCAAAAGGCAACTGGCCGCTCGTAAAGTGTCGTTATATTGCGGAAGATACCGCGGCAGATGGCCAGGCTGCGACTTAAAAATGAACGCAAAGAGTTCGTACGCGAATACCAGTTTCTGGTGTATGACGATTAGTATTTCCAAGCCCGGGCGCGCGCGAATATCCAAAGATACATTTTATGCCGAAGAGACTGCGATCGCCTGATAAACTATGACTCGATGCCGTGCAATGTGGATGTGCCCATTATCCGCTTAATTTATCATTTAATCGGCTGCGCGGCATTAAGCAGGCTTATTTGTCGCGCTTTAATGAAACTGTGTGCAAAATTATGATAGCTACGCTTTACTATTGATAATATATTTACTTCGTGAAACTTATATGTTTCTCCTTCGTAAAGTAAAAGGTGTCCAAGTAAAAGGAACACACACGGCGATATTCACATTTAATTAATAATTATCGCACCTCTAAAATCGTAGATAACTTCGACGCTTCCGTACCTAACAGCCTTGCTAGATAAGCAAGCGAGCGGCTAAATTGCGATCGCGACGATGCATCTCGCGGCAAAAGGCAACTGGCCGCTCGTAAAGTGTCGTTATATTGCGGAAGATACCGCGGCAGATGGCCAGGCTGCGACTTACAAATGAACGCAAAGAGTTCGTACGCGAATACCAGTTTCTGGTGTATGACGATTAGTATTTCCAAGCCTGGGCGCGCGCGAACATCCAAAGATACATTTTATGCCGAAGAGACTGCGATCGCCTGATAAACTATGACTCGATGCCGTGCTATGTGGATGTGCCCATTATCCGCTTAATTTATCATTTAATCGGCTGCGCGGCATTAAGCAGGCTTATTTGTCGCGCTTTAATGAAACTGTGTGCAAAATTATGATAGCTACGCTTTACTATTGATAATATATTTACTTCGTGAAACTTATATGTTTCTCCTTCGTAAAGTAAAAGGTGTCCAAGTAAAAGGAACACACACGGCGATATTCACATTTAATTAATAATTATCGCACCTCTAAAATCGTAGATAACTTCGACGATGCGACGTAGATAAATAATTTTAAATATTCTAAATATACGACTTTCATCGTACAATTTTCCTTATAATATTATTATTCGCGTGTTACAAGCTTTGGAAATATACTACACCGTGTTTCGCGTTCATGTATATTTTCCAGAACGACTTAAGTGAAACACACGTTGGGTCCTAGCGAACCATCAAAATGATAGATCTATCCACATTATCTTCTATCTGGCAGATGGAGAATCACTCGTTAGCTGCTCGTTGTTTACAATTAGGGATCCCCCATAAAAAGATTTTGACGTGATAATTATCACCTCGGTTAAAGCCACCTTGCGCAACCGTTGCGCATAGACGTGATCAGACCGCGGCTGCACCAAATCAGACGGGTATACTCGCCTACTTCATAAGCTACCACAAATTACAGTTTTCGGAATGGAACAGTGGCTCAACTTTGCATAAAAAATTATACGGTCATTCGGACCGAAAAGTGCTTCCATCCTATTTGACTTAAAACCACTACACGCGTGATTCCACGCGTATGAGAACAGAAAAAGAATACGCACAGTCGGCCCAAACGATCCATTCGCTCGGGCCGCTCGTTAAGAGATGGAAGAAACGATATATAGCCCACGGTGATGGGCACGACTAATTATTTCCACGGTTTATCTTCCGGCTTTTCTACAGTGTAGAATACGGCATAGCTGTATTTTTATTTTGTATCTCGATGCATCGTTCGAATAAATTTTTCCCCCCTAGCAACGCCTGCTGTGAAAATTTCACGAATAAACTGTACTTTTTTTTTTAATGCGACCATAAATTTAATTTCTAAAATACGGCCAACTCCGTAAATATATATTTGGGAAGTTTTATTGTTCAATTTTTTTTTTTTAATAAAGATTTATAAGTATTAATAAATGTGTGTGTGTGTGTGTGTTCACAAGAATATTTTCGCAAATATTTATCTACTTAATGTATTTAAATTTTTTTGAACTTAAGGAAAAAATTGTATATAATAAAATAATGAGAGGTATCTCGTTGATTAAAATTACATTAAGATATCTATACAAAAAGAGAATTCCATTTATAGAACAATAATTATTTATATTTAGGCACTCTCTTTTCAACAAAACTACTGCTGATAAATTAAGTTAATACTACCGAAACGTATCACGAAATATTTCTATTTCTAAAAAATATATTACATTTGCCTCCCGAATAAATATTTGCTTTCTGTAGAAATATATATTTACTGAAACTACTTGGAAGATATATGTGTTTTGCGTATACCAAGAATTCGGGCAAATTCAAATTAGAACACAGTTTTCCGTCGTCATATGTCTACATCTACAAAATCCATTATCCCGCGACACAAAATGTACGGCGAATATTCTCGTATAACCGCGTTTTGAGAAATGATAATATGACTGGCTTCATACTGAGTGGTCTCCTCGTATAAATCGTTGCTAGTATGACGGATGTTCCCGTTTCGTCGTCTTTCTATCATTTAAACCGAGAGGCGGCGGCAAGTCTACCACGGTGCAATAAATACAGACGAACGATACCGGAGCTTATGCGTGCATCTGCGACCAGCAATTTGGTCGCGACGTACCGACTTTGATCTATTCTGAGTGTCGAGCTTCGACCACACCGGAGACTCAAGCGGCCCACCTGCAAAATGTGCAGAAAACACTTTGGTTCCGCGTAAAGGTCAATTTTTAGTCACGTACATGAGTCACTGCATCTTCTAATTCCGATTTGGCAACGGAACAAAAGTATTATTTTATACATGTGTGTACTCAATAGAGAGAAAAAGTCAATGTATATTAAATTTAAATTTATATTGTTTTTCGAATTTGTAATTAAATAGAAGTGATAAACAAGAATATACATATAATACAATTATATTATTTTATCTTTCGTAGAATTTAAATGTACTCAGCAGAATAGTACTGCCGCAGCATCGATATAAATTCTTCTTTCCAAGATATTTCGATAAAAAATAACAACAAATAATACCTTAATTATTACATCGATTTTATAAGCAAAATATTTCATTATATTTAATTAAAAATTCATTATTTTACGATCATATTATATCGTATGTAAATTTTATTGAAACAGAATTGTTCATGCTTGTATGTTTCGATAATTAATTCGTGAATGTAATTATCACCTTATTCCGCTATCTGCCCTTCTTGAAAGGAGGAAAAGCAAGAATAAACGAGATAAAAATACGTGAACAAATGGCAATGTGCGGATGCAGCTGCTTTATCACCCTACTTCGCACATAATGTACTTACCATACATGCGTTTCTTTTCTTGGCGCTGTAATGGCGCATGTACACGAAACGATTAATGGCAGTAAAACGACTTTATTACAGCAGGCAGCACTTCGAGGTGGCCCACCGGTAAATGACGTCCACGAATGCCTAATTAATATCTAGGTCACAAGACGGGGAGCGGCTTTAATTACCCGTGGCTACCGGCGGGCCAATGATAAATAAGCGTCTTATTCTGTATGCCAAACCTCATACTCGAGCTTCAAAACGCAGCCTTTCCTCAAGTCCGTTCAAGCCAAGGCACTTTGCCAAGAGATACCTCGAAAGATTCGTGGAAAAATAGATAAATTGAGTACTGATGTCTTGATAAATGCAGCCTATTTCGCATAAAACAAAACCATTGAACCTACTGTTAAATAACATCAAGATATTTTGAGGAAATGTGAATTTAAAAAATTATGTTTTAGAAACAAATTAGAGTTCCACCTCAAAAATAACTACATGATAAATTTTCAAACTACGCGTTTAACCAATAAAATAAATGTTATTTAAATATTTTAAGGATTTATATTTGTAAAAAGATTGTGAAAAATATTATGTTATTCACGAAATCATATTCTAGTATAGCACAGAAAAGAATTTAAAAAATAAACTTTATTTTCTTCAAGCAAATGTTCGCACAAAACATAATTTTGTTTCATGAAAATAATGCAATTCAAAAAATGTAGCATTTCGATAAATTATTTGAATAAAAAATCACATGAACCAAATTGTTTGGAAGAAAAAAAAATCGGTCGTACGAGCCAAGAAAACCACCCAGTCGCAAGATGGTAGATTTGAAAATCAAGACTTGATGGATGCGACTTCGGGGGTGGATGTGGGAGTGGCATGAGGGTGCGCGGGTAACGTGCCTTAAATCTGACTCGTGGAATTCTCTGATACGTAGCTGTGCGTTCCTGGCGTTCCTATACGCTCACACACGAAAAACCCTCAGCAAAAGATTCCTTCTTTCTCGACCAACCGCCATGTAGCTCCTCAGACATGCGTGCTATCAAACTACATGCGTGTCAATGCAGCTTACAGTGCAGTAAACATATTTCAGCTCGGTATATCAACAAGTCTTGAAAATATCATCTTATATCATTTTTCATACATGAGCGTATATCGCATACTCTAAAATTATGACTTGCATACTAAACATACATTAAATACAATATCTCTTTGATAATGTTTATAATTTTTATTTTATTATATAAAATTCATTATTATATTATAAAAGACATTTTATTATAAATTGTAAAATATGTGTATATATACATATTAGAGCTGTATACTAAGATAATATATGCTTGTATAAAATCAATTGCTTATATGGTGTAATCAATTGTTCAATTCTCTTCTCCATAATTTAAACTGAAATGAAAAACGTAGGAAGGAAAATTAGAAATTCGGAATAAAATTACAATGCTCTTACACACAAATGTCAGATTTTTTAGGCATCCTATAAGGTTGTTACCAATGCTATAGCTATTCCTCGAAACTTTCGAAATAAGATTACGCTCGGAACCCAGCCTGGGAGAGTAAATCGAGGCGTATGCTAAAATGAGACTGTGTACAAAGTACCATTTTATAAATCTTACCCGGAAAAGCGTGCGTCGCGAGAAAGGGCGAGAAGGGAAAGAAAGCTGTTGATAGATGAGGAATACTCTTGATAAAAGAGGGACCGGCAAGGAGTGCCGCGAGACAGGGGGTCGAGCATTATTTCGGAGCTGCTGCATGATATTATAAACCGACACATTAAAAGTTTACGTTAGCCAGTAGGTACGCTGTGAACGAAGCGTTTAGACCATATTGTTTCTCTTGCGCAACGAATGCATGAAATATCATCTCATAAATAATTTTATCTTCCTCTACAAATTCTTTTGGGGCGCGTTGTATAGAACCTTTCCCATCTCATATATAAATTTTCTATGAGAAACTACTATGTGCATTTGATAACTTACAATTATAGAGTTTTTTCATTTTCTCAATCTCTCTTACTTTTCCTTTTTTTATTTAATTTCTCTCATTCTTTATATTATTTATTTTTAAATAATTATTATTTATTATTTATTGCAGTATTTTTCAAGTTTTAATTCTGTTATTTACTAAAATGTGGAATTTGTTTCTGTGACTATCATAATTTGTAACGTATTTAAATATTTATCTATTTATATATTTAAGAAAAAAATATAAAATTATTTATGAGATAATAATTCATGCATTTGCTATGCAAAAGAAACAATGTGGTCTAAACGCTTCGTTCACAGCGTACCTATTGGTTAACGTAAACTTTTAATACTCGACTGTGAAGGAATTGCTTCGCCGTCGCTCGTGTATAAGCAGCGTGCGTTGACTGGGTATTGCGAGGAGGGTAAAACAGCGGAAGAAAAAGGGATAAGGGAACAATATATATCAGGAGAAGTTGGCAGAAGGGCGAAGGTTTCTGCAAGAAAGTGGCGAGCTTCGTCAGCCCCGTTTCTTTTTTACTCCGAAGCCAAGGAGAATCCCGAATAATCCGCCTGCAAGGATTATCCCATCCCTCGTTGATGCCCCTGTTTCATATAACTCCGAATATCGTGAACTCTCCGTCACGTCGAAATAATTCGATCTCACCTTGAAACAAATTTTTTCTCGTCTTCCCAAGACATGATGATTCTCTCGCAATTTTTCGTTCATAAAAAAAAAATTTCTATTTGAAAAATAAAAAATATCTTTATGATATCATTGTATATAAGAGTATTGGGATATATAATACATATAATATCCGATAAATAATGTCTTAAATGAAGGAGCAAACGAAGAAGAGAAGCCAAATTTTTTCAGGAAAGAACAATCAGTAGTATAGTATAAATAATTTTATTAATGTTTGCTTCAAGATCGTTCTTTATGAATGTTCGGGAATTAAAAATAATTGATAATTGTAAAATAAAATGCTAGAAAATTATAGTGCCGTTTTAATCCAGTTCTCCCTTCCATTATTACGTCTTGAATCATTGACGTTCACAAGTATCAATTAGTCAATGTCGTTCTACAGGAAGTTTCAATGTCTCCATTGCAGAAGACTAGCAACCCGTCTTGACCGCCGATATTCAACGGACCATTCATTATATGCCGGAGAATAGAAGAAGAAACAGGCATTGCGGAAAGTATACGCGCGCCTCGCATACGATAAATTTATCCGCGCGACGTTAACAAATAGCAGGGTGGTTAATGGCGAATAGACGGCACTAACGTGCGGACGCCCGCCGTAATAATATACAGCAATAATCGTGCGGCGAATGTACGGCAATAATTATGAAACGGCCGTTAATCTGATGCGAGATCTGAAATAATCATTCCGTTAAGGTGCCATTACATGGCAGCATCGAGCATCGAGCGTCTGCGCAGAAATCATTGCGCAGGAATCTGAATGAAATAGATTCCAGCTTCTTGCGGCTAATAGCATGATGAGTAATATGAATTCGGTCGAGATAAAAAAAATTATGTTCTGATACACATTACTAATACTGAAAATTGATATTTATTTACATTATACACAATAGATATTATTATTATTAAACAAAATATGTATAAAACGTTACTATCCCCCAGCAAAATATTAAAATCTAATTAATCCATACAGCACAGTACGTTGCAGCAACATTGCAGCAACATTATAACATTGCCGCAATGTTACTACAATGTTGCAATGTTGCTGCAACGTTCTGTGCTGTATGGGTTAATTAGATTTTAATATTTTGCTGGGGGATAGTAACGTTTTATACATATTTTGTTTAATAATAATAATATCTATTGTGTATAATGTAAATAAATATCAATTTTCAGTATTAGTAATGTGTATCAGAACATAATTTTTTTTATCTCGACCGAATTCATATCACTCATCATGCTATTAGCCGCAAGAAGCTGGAATCTATCTCATTCAGATTCCTGCGCAATGATTTCTGCGCATGCGCAGACGCTTAACGCTCGACGCTTGACGCTTGACGCTGCCATGTAAAGGCACCTTTAGATCGAACGAAGATGTAGAATGTGGTACGATGTTGTGTTACAGTGAAACGTAAATCTTTTTATTTACTTCGTCCTATCTCGTGCCGTTCTTCCATTATTCGCGGATTAAATTCAGGATCATGTTACAATAAACATAAATAGAACGGTATATATAAAACGCATCATCGCGTCCTAGCAAGTAATCATCGTATGATAAAAAATCTATAAGTTATTGTTAAGTAAAATTCTGTGTTACTTATATGTTAGATATAAATTATTTACTTCATAAATAAATATCAAGAATACAGAAGCAAGAGATGATAAGTTTTCAATTATAATTAATTCAATGACTATTTATTATTTCTAGTCATTACAAATATTTGATCTTCTTGAACGATTAAAGGCAAATTTTTCTCGACATCAGTAAATTACAAACTTATTTAAATGGTTCTTTGTTTCTTTTTAATAACTATAATCAAAAATGTTTTTAATTAATAGGCGTTGCTGAAGACGAGTATAAAAGGTACAATTAAGTCATTATAATTCTATTCAAAATTAATTCATCTCGGTGTCTCCCGTCAAGTCTTAGCTTCGAAATCTTTACGCGGTCGATTTTTCGGCTGCGTTGACCCGCTTAAGATCATCTTTCGGATGGCAAGAGCAACCCTGACGCGTTCCTTCTGTCCCATTCTCATGCCGACACTCCCTTTATCGATCCTGCTCCAGCCTTTCCCTCACTCCTGTCCCTCTGATCTCGCTCTCATTCTTCTTCTCCCCTTTCTTTTCTCTCGCTCTTTCTCGCGCTTCCCCTTTCTTTCTTTCTCTCTCTCTCTCTCTCTCCCTCTCCCCCTTCTTTCTCTCTCTCTCTTTCTTTCCACTCTTTCTCACCCCGCTGTCTCCCTTCAGCGCCTAGTTACCCCCGGGGAAACCCTAGAGAACCGCTTTCGTTCCCCGCTGTCCTCCTCCTTCGACGCCGACCGCTACCACCCGCGTCTACGAACTCGACCAACCAGGAAGCACGTATCTGCCCTTTCGAATTATCCGGCTGGCTTGCCGCCCTTTGTTGCACGCGGAATTTCGTTTAATTAAAATGAGACTATGGAGACTGCTTCGTTTCCGCGGCACGAAGACCTTGGATCTTAATAAGAGCTTCGATCATGAGATGTACTGTCAGAGAGAGTGAACGTTACTTATTTTTGCGAAATCTTTAAAACATTCTAGATTTATAGCGGAAAATAGACGACGTGTAATGACTACGAGCAAACAACTTAATGAGAAATTAATGATACGCATAATAATCTAGTAGCAACGTAATTTCGTGATAAATGAGTATTTTACATTTCTTTTAGAGAGGTTTTTGTAAACAAGAATACATAATGTGATACGCAGAAGATCACGGACTTCGTTCAATATTGGATATTAATTTAAAATTAGATAATTTAATTAACTAATTTATTTCCAATGCGGATTTCATAATGCAGATATGCCAAAAAATATTTGCACTATTAATATTGTAGAAGAATATATACCTCGAATAACTGTTCGTACACAAATAGCTTAATAAGAATGCATCGCACAAACATGGCGGAATAGCAAAGAAATAAAGTTTACAGATGTCGGTAGCGGATGATGTTCAAAAACGTTTACGCAAAACAAAATGCAACATTCAAGAAAGATGATACGATAAACGAAAAACGACGGATAAACGTCAATCGACGGATATGCAAAGTTAAATGTCTAGAAATAAATCATAAAATTAAATAACAAATTTGCTAATAAAACCTGCATTTACGACGTTGCATTCACAGTTGACGCGCTCAATTATTTTCGGCTACGTAAACCGACACATTGTAATGATCATGCTATTCTTACTGTTCACGGTGAGAGTCGTTGTTTGGTTACACATAAATTAGCATAGATTGCAATCTGAGAAGGCATACAGTGATAAAACGGCGGAACACAGTGGAAAAAAATGTGTAGTTCGAGGCGAAGCTAAACTACTGGAAAAAAACAGTCTACATTTAATCACGCTATCATTTAATCACGCTAGATGAAGATTAATTAACACCGTGCTAAACGCTCTCTTCGTTACTACAATTTCCTTTGACTGATTGTTCTCGCGTGCTTCTCTCTTT
>NW_021853741.1:1354831-1360484 GCF_003651465.1 Formica exsecta
CTTTCCCTCTCTCTTTCTCATAATGTTTTTAAATTGTACTTCAATTTTATAAAATATTTTGAAATTAATAAATAATTAAAAAGAGGATTCTGTATTGCCTGCATTTTATCTGAAATATTATATTCCGATCGTCATAATCGTATAATGTAATTAATATCAACATAACTTCATAATTAAATAATAAATAATATACACGGTGTATAAAATAACTGTGGATCTCGGCCAAAAAATTATCATTAAAAATAAACAGTTTTATGACACGTCGCATTCACCGTTATAAAATCAAAAATATCAGCATTTCCAAAAATCTATTTTATATCCCGCAGTGTCGATCAAACGATATTTGAATACGAAAGAAGAACCGTGCAACGTCGCTTGCATCATTAACGAATGAGAAAACCGTTACTCTCTTTGCACGATACGTACGTGCACTTTTGTACAGTCGCCCGCGGTATGAAACAAAGACGGAGGAGAATCCCATCCTTCACTGTCATGGCCAGTACCATCAAAGCAAAGATATACTTTCACACTTCACCGTCACCGCGAAAGGATCGCGCTGAACGGGACAACGACACGGATGGCCTCCTCCGCGAGAGCGAGGCGATTGGTCCATCGACTCACGGACTCACACTGCTCACTCGTTACGTGACCGCGTCTCACCCTTAAGCTGATCCAATCGGTTGCGTTATTATCGGGATTGCCGAGATTCGAGAGACGATCCAGATGAACCGCGCTCGTCAAACAACAGAGAGCCCTGTCGTTGGATACGAAGGGCGACAGAATAGAAGAGAAGAGAAGAGACAGGGAAGAGAGAGGATTGCGAGGCGTCGCGGCGCTGGTCGGCACTAGACTTGGCGTCGGTTCGTTCGTTAGCTGGACCCTCTTGCTCGCCCGTATTAATTTGCTTCCTCCTCCCCTCGCGTCCCCCCTCCCACCGACCCCTCGCGGCGGTCCCTTCCTCGGCCATCCCCCCCTTGCTCGGGAAAAGGGGGGTTTAGGTCGCCCCCGGTCTCTTTGCTGCCTGCCGCCGCTGCTACGAGACGCCAGAGAGACGGCGCATGCGGACTCTGCTAATCACCCTCATCGTCCTCTACGCTCCTACTAGGAGAAACCCCCTCCCTCTCGTTGCCGACCGCTATGGGCGATAAACGCGAGAGCCATCAGAAAATTAATCGACAACTCGCCACGGTATTCCGAACTACTTTGACTTTGTTTCTCACGACCGTGACCTTCTCCGGCGCGGAGCACACAAGGGTATCTTTAAATACCTGTATCTATATAATCGCGTCATAGTTAAATTTCGTTTCATGAAAGGAGAGAAATGAGATTTAAAATTCGTAGGAATTTGCAGGAAAGCTGTTAGGATGATGAGCAAAAAGGAAAAAAAAAACGGAATCAATTTCAATTGGAATATTAATTTAAATCATCATTTTCATCATCATCGAGAAACATTGTCTTCCCATGTTCATAATACATATTTAATAATAATTTGTTTTAAAAATTATTCATATAATTTTTGATTGTACAAATTTGTCGAAATATATTATCTCTAATAATAATTCTTCTATTCTTTATAAGCTCGTTATACATATTGATTCAATACTCCATCCTATCAGTATACCAATTCAAGCAACAATTTTACGACAGTCAATAAACTGTGATGACTCGTACTCATCCATAACGAGAGCGCAACAAAAATAAAGCGCGCGTATATTCACAAAAATAAAATGAAAAACATTACTTCACTTTACCGACAATGCATAGCATTGTGTCATCAAGCGGAGGGTTCGTAACAAGACGAAACTGCTTCTGCGAGGGACGGTAATGAGGATGATAGTAAACGAGGTATTGGAAAATCGTGTGAAGAGCTGGGACATCGTAGGTAGATAGGTAACCAGCCAATCAATGATGCAGGGTAAGAGGAGGTCAGCAATTTTTCGCCTCATTGCTCATAGAAAGGAAACGCTTTATCGTACGTCCCTCCTTCTACCCTTCCACTCCCGTCAAAGCATCCGCGAACTTACGGCTGTCAGATATTGACTGTGGGGCGGACTTAGCGTCAGCTCGTCGTGGATGTTGATCAGGTAGCACTTTTTTATCGAACCAATTTTCCGGGGCTGAAGCTATCGATATTTCGCCCGTGGTTCGTGCGACACAAATCCTCGTGGAGAAAAAGAGCCGACGTTTCTCGTGAGCAAATTATTGAAGTCACAATGTGACCATTTTCGATTACTTTCCAAAAGATTTTTCTTTGGAAAAATAGAATTATTCAAATTGTGTACAAATAATAATGCTTTAATTCTTACAATTAAATGTATGAATTCTCCTAAATGTAAGAGAAAATCCGTGTTCTATAACATATAGAATCCTTGATTTAATTATATTTTATTTCACTTTTTAATATTTAATTGGATTCATTAATGGCAACGTGCTTATACGTCTCAGCGAATTTGATTTCACAGATATCAGCAGAAGAAATGAGGGAGAAGAGAAGAAAATGATGAAATCCCATAAGGGACGACCTATCGTGATTCGAGCTCAAATAGTCTAAGGATCGAAGATACAGCATAATCGCGAGTATAAAACAGCGAAACGCTTAGCATAGTAACATCCTGGCGGGAGCGTCATTACCGTATTGATCGTGGAGGTGATTTCTCTCGCTCTTTTCCTCCTGTTATATCCCTCTCCGCTTCGGGGAGGATCAGAGTCGAGGGGTGGGAGTGAATCAGGGAGGCGTATTATCATGGAGAGGGTTGAAAGTAGGACAACGAATTTCTCGATATGATCATTCTCAAGTCAAAGAACTTGTCAAGGCAGAAGAATTGCGAAAATAGAAGCAAGGAACTTCGAGACTGCATGTTAGAAAATGTTAATAGTCCCTGCGATTTGACTAACATTCAAAATACACCTCAAAACAATACAAAATATTATCTGCGATTTTTTTGTTCTCTGCATATTTTTATATAAAATTAATTATGTTTTATTTTTATAAAATGTTTCCCTTTTTTTTGTACTATAATGTTTTCTTAAATATTTCACCGCTTTTTCTATTTTCCTCTGAAATATTTTTCTAAAAGCGTAAAATATTTTACAAGTCATTTTACAGCTTTATATAGCTCTCTATTCTATTTGTTATCAAAGAAAATCATTAAAATTTTCTCTTAGACTATAGATCATCGAACTTCAAAAGGAATTCGGTCGTTATCGCACGGACGGTTATGCGAGTTCTTGCACTGATTCAAGGAGATGACATTGACCTCGACGGTGACGTCAGGTAAAGTTCGAAGATCCTTCCTTCTCCTCTTACCATTCCTCACTGATGGTCCAGTACCCGTTGCAGGACCGGTTTGGTAAGCGTCAACCGATCGTATGAGCAAAAAACAGCTGAATCACCATGACTCTGATCCTTCAACTCAAAGCTCGAGATAGAGGCAACTCAACCGATATGTCGAAAATTCAAAGTCGAACATGTATTTAAAAAAAAAATTGGACAAGAAAACATAAGGGAAAAAATATTACCGTTCTAAACTATATATAACAGCACTCCTCTTAAAGATACATTAATATCTCTAAGAAATCACCAAACATATTTACTGTCAAATTATTGTAACTCCTTCAAAGCCAAAGATTTATATCATTATTTATCAGTAAAATAATTTAATTAATAAATTAAAATTTAATTAACAACCAAATTTGTCTCAAATGAGTATAACGGTAAAAGTATTGAGAAGAAATAAAAAACATATATTTTAATGTACTGTAATCGCACTGTTTGCAATGACTGTGTAATATTATAAAATATATTATTTCATATTTTCCTTGAAACAGCACATTTATAACAATTATAACACATTTGTGACAATTACTGGATCTGTGATAATCAATGTGATGTACAAATGTATGTGTATGGCCCGTGAGCGATACGACTTTTTAACACGCAATATAATAGCAGCAGTTAAATGGAAGTCTGACAGTAAGAGATATACTCACACTCAAATGTATAAATATTTGTTTCAATATAAATTAAAACAAATTAAGCTTATTGAGTTTATTATAGATATATATAATATATATCTGTCAACTCAATTTTAAAAAATACACAATAATATGCTGTCGTAAAGAGTTATATACTGTGATAAAAGTTAAATGATGATGGAAATCTATAATAGTAGGAAAAATACTATTACACTCAAAGGTACAAATATTCAATACAGATAAATTAAAACGAATAAAGTTTTTATAGAGCCACTCACGGACTACTAAAATTCTATTCTATTTATACACAAGATATTATAACGTTATTTCAAAAAAGCAACTTGTTTTTATTTATGCAATAATTATTTTCTGAAATTTAATAGTTAATGTTGAACACACACATAGTTTATCATTATAATATTATTATTCTTCTGGCGGATGGACTTTTAATATCAAAATAAGAAATCTCAAGGAAGTTAACGTGATATCTCGAAGGCGTATTGATTATCCTCTCTGATATTTCTCTTTCTCTTTTTTTTCTCTGTAAGATGGTAAAAAAAATATCTCTCTCCATATTTAATTTTTGAATAGCTGTTTTCATTATCTTAGGAAAAATGTTTTCGTAATCATCGATTCGCAATTCTTTTACAATCGCGAATTATGAAACTAATGACTGTCACATAAAGCCATTTTTAAATGATAAATCGCGAAATAAATATTTGATTTACATTCATATACAGTCGTAGCTTCTAAAATTAAAATTTATCTTCGTGTTGCTCAATTATTACGTTCGATCGATTTATTCTAGCTGTCTTACGCGACCGCATGATTACGCATATGCATGCGCATACAATTGTGCAAGAACTGATATTATATTGTACGCGACATAAACGTGATTCACGTAACCTACTGCTTTATAACCCGTTTGGTAAAATCCTTATGCTGACATTGTATCTTATCGGTGAGAAATGTAAATAAGGCACATCAAAGAGAAGTCATTTTGCTTTTCGATTTTTTTCACATTATAAATCTAGTTTCGTACAAAACGTTCCCTATAATAAATTAGAAAATTTCTCATTCATCACGACTTTAACGAAGTAAATACAGATTAGAAATCTAATTAGTTTATTTATTATCAATCTATTAAAACTGAAAAGCAATAGAAATAGACTTTCTGGCAATTACTGCCACAAATTCTTATTATTTTTTAATCACGATTTCTATAATTGATATAATCATTCCATAAGTCTTAGGTCAAGTCTATCAAATGCAAGAACTCTATTCATCCATATTGGACAAAAATCTATCAACATATTAAATAAAAAAAACTTAAATAGATAGCTAGTATCATTGATAAATTTTATATAGATAGTTATATGCAGCGATATAGCCAAATGAGTACTGCAAAATATGCGCTGAATGCTTCTAAATGTCGTGAAATAAATGAACTCATAGGATATAAACGAATCCATAGAAAAGTGTCAGAGGATATGGTGGATCAGCAAGTGTCTATTTTGGAAAATTGCTTTGATATGTACATATTTATTGTTAGAACTAAATACTCGTTCAAGTGCCTATCAAGTGCTCTATCATATGTACAAAAAAAAACAGAAAAGGAATTTCAAGATATTAAATTTAATATGTATATATATAAATTATTATTTTTTAAATATATATA
>NW_021853741.1:1360836-1404785 GCF_003651465.1 Formica exsecta
TTTTAAATATATATATATTTAGAAGTTATTTTTATAAAAAAAATTGTGTTATATGCAAAAAAAAAATCCATATCCCATAATTTCTCCAAGCAAATATTTAGAAAAAATTTTAGAAAAAGTAAAAGATAAATCTTACTAAATTCTTATTTCTTTCTAGTAATTGATTTATATTGAAAATTCTACCGTGCGTTTTCTTATTTAAATGATTATTAACATCTCTGTTCTAATAACATGACCAAGAGATAAAATCATCAAAGTACAAAAAGAATCTTATGAAAGAGCATTTTGCTAATAGCATAGTTTGCTTAATGTACGGTCAGAACAGCATCCTCCGGTGTTCCACCACGTGGTGCTCGTGAACGAATGATTGAGACGTACTCCAGCAATGACTCGCGTATGGTGCATACAAGGGGGCTCCTTGTTATCGAGTCGCGCGGTTGTGAGTTGCACGCTTCGTAATCTTTCACGACGTAGACAAAAAGCCAGTCGCTGTTTAAGCTAGCTCGAAAAGAAACGCGCGTATATATACATATGACATTTTCTCCTCGTATGTCTTACTTATCGGCTCTATGCCTTCACATTCTGCACCTTTGATTGATGCATCTTGCGATGAAATATGTACGTAGACGTAATTACATGATGCCATCATAAATATTCGGTCTGACTTCAACCTATTTGCGCGAAGATACGCATTCTCAGCAGGGAGTAACGCGGGGAAAGATGTCGAAGAAGTTATGTTTCACTTTCCGTCGAACATAAAGTTCCTAAGACATCCTGAATTTGACGTGGCAAAAAATATCGTAGATTTATAAAAGTGCAAAAGTCAATATTAAAACAAAACCAGAAATTTCCCGAATTAAAAAGTTTCTTAATAAAAAAAAAATATTTGTTAAGCAATATATGAGTATGTGTAGTCGCGTAGATATAAATTTAAAAAATATTCTCTATTTTACATGCCCCGCAATAATTATATAACGTATAAATATATAGCTGCTATTATATTTTGGTAAAATATGAAGGTGAAAGGTAGCGCATAATGATACTTCAGATTTCCATGAAATGGAGTTCCATGTTATCTCGGATGATGCTGCCTGGGGCCATCGCTCGATCTTGCATGATAAATTACACGCATACGCACGTGTGTATTTATGGCATCGCATTTAGTGCGCGTCCCCAATTATATACGTTCACGTAAAAAATCACAGTACCAAGATTTCGACGATTAAGAAAGAATATATAACGCAGCAATTTGTTATTATATCTGGAATTTATATGTACTTATTTTACATATTTCTATGAAAATAGTATGTATCATACACGCATTAAGTAAATAAAAAGGGTTATTTTACGTATTATAATAATTGAATAGACATACATTAGCATACAAGTTCTTCTTTTAATAGAAATAAAAAATTGAGAAAAGTAGAAAAATAAAACTAAAAATAATTATTAAAAAAATAATTGTCGCTACTGTGTTCCAATATTACTATATTAATAAAATAATAATACAATTTTTCATAATAAAGCCCACGAATTTGATTCATGCATGTTTATTTTTGCGTAGTTAAAGATATGAAACTAGAACATGCAAACAACGAAGTTTAAAATACATGATCTCTCTAGATACAAGTATACAGATTGTACTTTTTTCATTGATCATGCAGCTATGAATGCCACGTGGATCAGGTTACAAACGTACGCCCACGCGTACGTTCTATGTTTCGCTTCGTACGCTTTGCTGTCACGCGTACAAAAGGTTGAAAGCTCGTTGTCTCGAGTTGACACGTACGTAGGCAGTAATGCCGGATGGTAAAAAAAAAAAGATAGATCGTGTATCGCATTGCATTCACTCTCGAGACGATATAAATTCTGAGATATTAAACAGGAATAACTTTCGCCTTTGAAAATTCACGTTTTACTGGCAACCAATCAGCTGGATATTGCGCTACCGGCTTTACGTGTGTGTCGCTTATAAATTCAATAGTCATCAAGAGCATTTTTTATTTCTGCTATTTCAGATCTATGTAATTAATAAATGACGTAAAAAAATTAATTTGACTGCAAGTGCCAATTATTTAATAAAACTATATTTTTTAAATTTGTTAGAGATAACGTTGTAATCATATGCTTAAAATATTGTCATCTCGGTTCTCTCTGAGATGCTAAATAATGGTAAAGACAAAATCTCCTAAAAGGATAACGGCAAATACAAGAATATACATTCTGATTTCTATCTATGAATTATCATCTATGTTTGTGAGATCACGTGTCTATCCAAGAGGCAGGACTTTCTGATTATGCCATCGACTTTCATTCTCGCGTAAGCGTGAAAATTAACGATACTCTTATCCGCGGCAGATCGCGTGCGCTTGTACTTGGCGAATTTATATCAGCGTTACGCAAAAGCTCTCGCTTTTTCTCTCTCTGCAAAACCACACGTGACATATTTGCCCGACACATCGTATAAGAATCGAAAATGTTTCCTCGAGCTAAGCCATAACTCGGGTGGTTTACGCGTCGCGTTGCGGCTCGTTTCGTCGCACAAAGTAGCAACGCCCGTATTTAATGTGCGCGAACCGCATTTTTTGAAATAGAGATAGGTAGGTAGGAAGTAATAGTACACTCCCGTAGGACGAAAAAATACGAAAAGTTCTCTACGCGAAAGAGTAGGCGCGGAGGACGCGAGTTTTGCAAAGCTAGATAGCAACATTCTGTCACGAGCACGGACACCGAAGTACTTCGCGCTCGATCTCTTCAAACAGTCGCGTCAATCATGCACTTATTATGTAATAAACTGTGCAATAGTTTTACTCACTCCTGTCGCCTTCCCTTTCTCCATCACTTAGATGCTCTTGCTGCATTCTCTCAATGATCGCACTATGTGACTTTGCAGATCTTGCAATTAATTCTCCGTTAATTATTAATCACTATTTATAAAAGATATATAATCTTTTGTAAAATAGTCTATTTTAAAATTTACATTAATTAGTCTATTTAATTAAATAGCGAGTTACCCTGACATTAATTAAATTGTGAATTAAAATAGCAATGTACACATTTCAAATTATCTTAATTAGATTGTAATTATACATCTACCGCTGAAATTAAATGCAAAGAATTGTCTTCGATAACAAGTATAAATAATAAGAAATAAGATAGAATTAAAATAACAATTAACCAACTAATCGAAATATACGAATAATTATGAATCTGTTACGTCACGTCGTTGCTAATATGATGCATGTAACAGTATACATTCCGACAAACATTTCACTAAGTAAGCAACACTCGCAGAACCGTACTTTGGCTGTTACCGTTTATTATTTATCACTCGCTCCCCTTCTCGTTTTCTCGTCCACGAGTGCCGCGTTTACATCTTCATAATTCATGCATTCCTTCTAATGAAGATTTAATTTCGTCTGGTTACCACGATTCTACCCTCGCGTTTCGCTTCTCGTTGTATATTTTCCGCTTTCCTCCTCTGTCTAACTCCCTCCAAAATGCGGTTTTCCAGAAGGTTAATATACTCCATTATCCCGAATCATTTTACTAATAACTCACTTCCCGCCAAAACGCTTACGCAGCATCTGTGAGTTCGGATTATTTGCTTAGGAGCACCCTGAGAATAATCCAAATATATTTACGACGATCGATAAGCGATAAGCCACTGTGCGACGACTACTGAAATGGATATATAACACGGAGACACCTTATTCACTGAAGTAGAAACGGATGGCAACAAGAAAGCTTCTCATAACTTGTTTCAGTTTTCAATTAAGAGAAGTAAATCTCCTCTAATGTTTTACTAATATGATTATATAATTAATGTAACTCATAAATATCGTAGCATCTATTATAATTATATAAACAGACTAATTATAATAATAAATAAAATATAGTAATCTATGATTTACGATATACGTACTTATCAAACCATTTTGACAATTGGCTCGTGAACAGAAATTAAAATTCACCGATATTTATTGCTTTTTCAAATATACAGGGTGCGGCATTTATAGTGACGCTTTTATGATTTTGACGAATCATGCTATTAAAAATATTTTTACTGGTTTTCATGGATAAAACGATCGTATTGCAAATATGCCAAGATTCGTGGGATAAATTAATTATATAATATTTTTTTCAATTATTCTCTAAATTATAATTTCAATTTCGTCTTGCAAAACCGTTGCTATGCATGATCTCACTGTTTTCTCATTGCCTCCAAAATGTATGTATACGTTCGTTCACTTTGTACATTCTGTGTGCCGGGCAAAACAAATCGCTCAAGAATATAAGCAAACTTCGCGCAACGACGAGCCGGAGAAGACGAGGTTCGCGAAGCTCCGAGGAAACTGATCGAGTACTCGATCCTGGCATCCCATTGCGACCCACCTGGGCAACCTGAGAAGGGACCGGCGAACCCGCCTTTAGGGTTAACGAGCCCCTGCGAACGCCGCCAGTGGAACCTGCGCCTTTTGTAACCCGAAGTGACGCCGATCCCATTGACGGGGCCCTATATGCTTCCAATCGGTGATCTATGGATCCCTACTCGACCTCTGGTCCTTGTGCGGCTCGTAATCGTATATTTCATTGGCGGCTCAAAGAGTGGCTCTTTCTGTTTGCCTGCAAGCTCGATTGTCGTCCCGACGCGTATTGTGCACGAACGCGATTTCATTGAAAGAGAAAGAGAAAGAGAAAAAGAAAGTTTGAAGAGAGGCGACTTTAAAAGTTAACGCGTCCTCGAAGATGCGATGCGTGTCCCCCGGACATACGTACCTGCGCCTAAAAGCATAATCCGGAAGCATAATCGACATTTTAGCCGCCTTCCTCGCACGCCCTCATACAAGGTGGATCGACGAGAGAATGGATTTATGGGCGGTGTTTGCTTTGCGGTGTAAAAAGGGTCTGATTCAATGTTCGATGATCGATCGTACGATATCGAAAGATGAACGGACGGTAGACACGCGCGGTGTAATGTTACATTATGATTTCCCCGAATCGATGGTCTTATAAGTATAAAGGAGAATTTCGCTAAAGGAATTAGCTATACTTTGTAATAAGAAATGTTTTTATTTTAGAATTAAATAAAAAGGAAGAAAATGTATATAAGTCAAATTTTGTATAACGTGCATCTCTGTTTCAATCTTGTATAACCGGCAATTTATTATTTTTAATGCAATTAAAAAACATATATTTTTTATAACTAAAGATAGTTAAGTTCTTAGAAAGATTTCATAATTTTATTAATTGATGATTCTTTTATATATTTACTGTTATTCATTTCTCTCTCTTTCTCCTTTTATTTCCTTTATTAAAAAGTATGCGTATTTTCAAGTTTTTGTCTTACAAATTATGATTTCGTGATAAAGAACGTGTGAACTGCACAAATTTATTCTCTCAATTTCGATAAAGATATTCTATCGAAAGTCAAGGAAGAGAGGGTTATTCGACGTGGCAGCGTTGAGTGGACCATTCGGCCCAAACAGGGGACTAACGAACTGTGACGTCGGCAAGATACTACTCGACAACCGGAAATAGAATTTTCTACATATCCTAACGCTCGGCATTGTCTGTAACGCCGTTGCGCCTCAGGTAGGCGCAACCCACTTCCCAACATTGTCCCTAACGTGTACCAGTCTGTCACGCGCATAATGCCGCGAGTTTAGCATTTATATCTCATGGACCAGGTACGTATGTTCTCGCATAATTAGCGGCGGTTCTTATGCACACCGCCGTGACATCGGCGCGGAAAAACGGTCGAAGCGCAACCCCCGTGGGCCGAGAGACCGTCGATAGAGGGGACGGCTGCACAATAATTTTTTCCTACTGTTTCTCGTCACCGCCTTTTAACCGAGCGAGGCTTACGAGGCGCGTCCCGTGAGGTCCCGAAAATTCCCACATACCCCTCCGTACGATTTGCATGCCGACGAAAATATCGATGCGTTGCGTCGCACGCAGGCACGCAGGCGATACGCCGTCGCCGAATTTTTTTTTTTTTTTTTCTCAGGCTCATCGCGCAGGGTGGAACAGATGCGTGCATCTGGAATGCAAACGTGGCCGACTCGAGACATCGTTTGCATTTCGTACAACGCGACGCGATTGTTCAGTTTTCGAACTTGAGTGAGAAAGCCCCACTTCCTGGCTTTGATTTTTCACAAGCGATCGTGTTGAGTCGGATATCGATCGTGTACGAAAAAAAAAACAAACGGATCGCAAATAATTAACACTTAACGAGTAAAATGTAACAATGATTTATCAAATCCAATCTAGATAAGTACCCCGGAATAAGTATCTCGGTTCCAATTGACTCATGCATTCAGCAGCAATCGTAAGTATAGCGCCCGTTCCTCAGCTAATAATATAAAAATGATTTTTGTTTTTTTTTTTTTTTTTTTAGAATGTTATTATACTAACGAAGAGGAAGACGGGATTATGGGAGAAATTGCCCTCCTAAGTATACACTCCATCTTTCAGCATATCTGACGCATCATATATGCGCTGCTATAGAACAAGCCGGCACGAGTGATATTATTTTCTCGTTTCGTAACATAAGCAATATCGAGGTAATGAAGTCACGACATCTGCATATCGTCCGCTGCTCGATCATCTTCTCTCATCAAATGATTTTTCCGAGATATTTTATGAACCGGTACGACAAACACGCGAGCGCAATGCACAGAATTGAATCGGTATATAATTGCGAAATATAAACACGGCTATTTTCTCAGAGAAATGAATAGGTATCGATGTGCAGCGAGTCTCGGATTAAAAAAACTACTTATTTCATGTCGCGTTCTAAATGATAATATTACATTCTAAATGATGATATCGCGATATAAATGTCATTCTACAGCAACATTCATTATTTTTTTTTTAATTTACATGCGCAAAAAAAGAAGAGATATCGCAAATAATTACATATATAAATATATATAAACCTATAAACAGAAAAAGAATATTAATAGTATAATATAGTATATAAAAATGTGTATAAATATATAAATATATAAAATTTATATAAACATAAATATCAAAACATTTACTTATAATACGTTATCTTCTTTCCTTTAAATATTATAAAATGTGAAGACAGATTTACGAAATCTTTGACACTCTTCGAAAAAGCTTATCTCTGTACGCGAGAATGCAATGAGGAATAAAAATTGAAGTTGGCTTCCTGACCGAACGAATTACTGAAAAATCTGGGGTGAAGTGGTGTTTTTAAGGATCTCTTGAAAGGAGTCCTTGCCGGTGGTATGCCTTCCTTTCACATGCTAACTCTCCTCAATAGTCCAGCCGGTGGTGCGAAAGGACCACTTTTCAGATTTAAATCAAGACCGCGTGTATATATGTATCTCCTACCGCGCGACCTATCCCATTTGCATCACAGTGCGACAAAACGCACATGCGTGTGCGTAACCGTATACATTCGAATCAAAATACGCAGCATACTCGTTGCCAAACGAACGAGCATACCTGCAAACTCGTGAATGAAGCGCGAAAAGATCCCGTGTGAACAAATTAATGCAAAAATTGCACTGGAGAAGAATTGACTGTGTAAAAATGCTTATTTGATATCTTGATATCTTTTTAATATTATCAATAATAAACAAATATTAATTATAAATATTCACAAAAACATGCGACGAATTCATAGGCTAGCAATGCAATATAATTTCATGCTTATCATTTAGTACCAATTATATCATTAAGGCCGTAATTTTTTTTTTCTCTCGATTTAATTACGTAAACCGAGTCGGGCATTGCAATTTTAATCATTTTTACTCGCGTGCGACAAACATATTAAGTTCCGTATACTTGCAACGAGCACTGTCGCACCTGCCGGTGCAATAATTTGTTTTTGCATCCGGGCTGATATCGAATTAAAGAAATTCATTAACTAACTGTGTATACATGCGACAAAGAAGATTACCGTTACTCAAGGCCTCGTAAAAAACTGTGAAATTATGGCTTGCAGAATTCGAAATAGCCGTTTGTCCCATAAATAATGTTCATTTTATAATTATTATTAAGTACTCGACATCAATACAAAGTTTCTCCACCAGCTTCTTTGACTTTGAGACCAGAGCTCTTAATACTTTCGTGTAATATTGCATGATGACTTATCATTTTTATCTTATGATCAGCTGTCAAAAATGAATGAAATATTTAATATAATTATAATTTGTACATTTTAATGTCTCCTTAAAATATTACCATTCAAACTGCATAATATGTCACACTTTTTGTGAAACTTCTTGTGGACACGAGGATACGAAAGAAATTTTAAATAATATTTGACATATACTATATCTTCGCGCAAGCCAATACGTGTAGTTTACAATATTATTAACAATCAATCATTGCAACTTTGGCAATTTAGTCCATAATTGAGAGACACAATGTTTTTATAAATGAAAATTCTTCCATGGATAATGTATATAAGTAATCATAAATTATATGAAATTTTTGAAAGAAAATAAGTCTCTCGATACCATTAAAAAAAAAAATAATAAAGGAAATATTACATTTCTGTAAAAAATAAAAACAGTTATATTATGTTCGCTTATTAAGTCAACGTATGCGAAGTAGCATCAACTAGGAACTATTGTCCGACAATAAATTAGTCTGTTTCATGTCTCGAAATTATCATATCACACTGTAATTTCATGGGGAAATAAATTATGATTGCAATTCTCTTGACGTTACGCATCCAGCCGCACGAAAGACATCGATCAACCGTTCAGATAGCAAACTTGTTCGCGTATCGTATGCACATTCCGTATAGAGATCACATCCCGCAGCTATTATTCCGAAAACGTCTCGAACTGCCCCACGACTCGCGCAACATATTCGATCACATACGCAATTCGTAGTCGCAGTACGTACATAGTCATCAATCGTCGACACTCTAACTACGATATCCCGAAGCAGTTCGATTGACAATGTAGTCCTTATTATAACTCCGGATAAGGCCGCGCTGACGTATTAACATTTAACGCATTTTTTTATGGGGTATGAGATGAGGCAGATGGAGAGAGACATGGCCCGTTACGGGGGTGAAAAGGGGAGGAGAAGGAAGGAGAAGCGGGAAAAACGCGGGAGCGCCGAAGATGAGGAGGAGGAGGAGGGAAGAAGAGACATCGTGAGGAGTGCCGGGCTAAATTACCCGGACGTGCTCGCGCAGATAAGGCTCCCTGTGTACGCGCATAATGCGGTACGTAATGTGCAGTCCGTCCACAGGCAACCACCATCCGCCACCTCCTCTCCTCCTCCTCCTTCTTCTTCGTCGCCGTCGCCGCCGCTGTCGCGCCCGGAGAAAGAAGAGGAGAAGGAATTGGAACCTATGTATCCCCACATATGCAGTCTGTGTGTTCAGAGGCTGGGCACATATTGACCGATACGTACCGCCGGTAGCAAGATAAACAGTTCTCTTCTCGTTTACTCTCTCGCGCGCGGCCTTTCTTCCGCTCTCGCTTTGCCTCTTTGTCCCTCTTCCCCTCTTGACACTTTTGTCTCTCTTTCATTTTCCATCTTTCTATCTCTCCCTCTCTCTCTCGTTTTCTGTTTATCCTCTCTGCCCTCTTGAGCCTAGCGTTAAGTCGCCGCCCGTGACCCGTGCACACAAAATTTACGGTGACACGTCGACTGTGTGAGACACGCTCGTAAAATTTCATCATAAAGAATACATTTTATAGTGTACGGTAATCTAATTAAATTGTTAGTTTAATCGTTAAGCGCAAAAAAAGAATGAATTAAAAAAAAATTAGGAAGCTGATCTATCTTTTAATATGAAATAGAAATATATATTGTATTAGAAAATGTGTGTGTAAATAGATCCACAATTATATTAAAAAGTTGTTAAAAATTTATGCAATATTTTCAATTCAAGTAAAACACAACTTGACTTATGATTTTATTATAAACTGCTTTTTGTAATGTAATCTATATTATTATATTTTGTAGCTGTGGCTAGACGCATTAATAAAAAGCAATGCTTAAATAAAAGAATAATTTTCATATTCAAATCGAATTAGAAAATCATTTTATAAAAATATGCGCTCCATTTTTAATTTAATATAATCGCAATGCGTGACTCGGAGTACTCATTCAAAAAGATTCGAAATTTTTATATAGTGATTAGAATGAAATACATATATAATTACTCTCTCTCAAATTTTATCTTGGAAAGATAATGTTATCCTGTCGATCTTTCTTTTGGTTTTTTTCTTTATAATTTCCTTATCCTTTTCCTTTAATATTTTGCTTTGGCTTTCGATAAAATACACCCAATTTTATGCTAACGGTCTTTTCATGACTTCGTATATTAACCTTATATATCACAATGTATTTTATTATTTTATTTCGAGGTAACAGAAATACAATCTAAGAGAATTTATCGCGGTGCACTCGGCGGTGCACATGTTATATAAATATATGTAAATATATATTTTTCCGTGCGATAAACATAAAAGATTACTATACATTCTTTATAAAATAAAAATAAAAGATAAGAGAACGAGTTCGAATTGCTTGAGGCACGGAAACGAAATCATGCAATTGCTGTCGAACGGACTACGAAATAATAAAGTTTACCATGTCCCCGGTGACTTTAATCACTCGCCCGAGGTGACCACCGCGACGAGATCCCTATAATTCTTCACAAAAACTGGACAAACTATCTACGTCCCCTTTCGTAAAAGCTGCATTTTTCGGCCGTTCGTCGGTGGCAACTCTGATGCAGACGTATCGAAGATCGATCGTTGCGGAAGCACCCTTAGGGCGGTTAGTACTACCTCACTATCCGCTTAAAAGGCCGGGGCTGCCGCTCAAGCCAAGCGCCCTGCAGGCAACGGATGATCTTATTCGCGTGTCATGCGAATTTATATCGAAGCTCACACGCGCGGTGTAATTTTCACAGATTGAGATCGGGCCTCTTTATAACAGAGACCGATTTCGCGATTAATATGTGGCGGAATTCGATTCGAATGTTTTAATAAGTAAGAAATAACATTTATTTTAACAGCGCGTAATCATGGGTACCCCAATGTAATTACGAATAATATCAGTAATTATACAAAATGTCACATTTATTATTAAATTGCAGCGGTGTAACGCAAATTTTATTTGTCCCATTACTCTCGCGTAACGGTATTCTGTCAAGTTTTCTTTCTCATGGTAAACTTCATATAGAGAGATGTAACACAATTGAAATTATAATATATATAAAATACAAATCTCAAGTGTTCATTAATAAATAATAGATTGAATCAGACAAATTATGCAAATTAAAGAATGCTTTGAAGATAAAGTCACATCAAGTTGTAATAAATTTTTTAAAAGATTTGTTTCTTGATCCTCTACTACTCATAACAATAAAAACTTGAATTTGTTATAAATGTTATTTAATTCTCTGCTTTTTTCAATAAGTATTCTTTATTCTGTCTGTAATTGATATAAATTATAATTGTTTATAAAATATAATTGACATAAATTGATTCAACCTATTATTAATTAATACTTGAGATTTGTTATATTTAATATTTTTTATACAATTTCAATTGTTACATCTTTCTATCAAGTTTATGATCACGAGAAACAAAATTTGTTAGATATCGAAATTGTGATATACCCGCGACAAGCGACTGATTTAATCACGATGTAAACGCAATTCGTCATAGAACGCTCGATTGACCTTTTCATACATGTCCATTACTCGGCTCTATGACAGTGGCATAAAAGACACGTAGCTTTTTCATCCGGGCACGAGGGGCGGAGGAAGGAAGAGCGAAAGAGAGAGGACAGGATCGTGCGGTGCCGCAAATTACATTGTGAAGTGCCATTAACGGCGATGTAATAGCCACAATAGACGAGCCTGCAGCAGCAAGGTTTACATACGCGCGCGGTTGTCTCTGTATAATAAAATACGTGAAAAGACTTGCACGCGTATGTGAGATCATGCGCGTATCTCCGACGGGTACCAAATGTTGCTGAAGGTTAAAACAAAAAAAAAAAAGAAGAAAAGAAAAATCAAAGAACAACTCTCCCCCTGTTCACAATAACGGGCAATCTCCTCGTCTATGCACTACATGCGTCGCACTATTGTGATTAAATGAAGGGGACACGTTTATAGGCGCGGAGACGCGCGTATTGTAATTAAATGAAGGTATCTGCACGCGAAACCGTTGGCATACGGTACCGTATTAAAGACTCTCGGTCAAAGAGAGACAGGCTCAGCCTTGGCATTCACTTGAGCGGGATATATGTTGCGGTAGCATGAAAAGCGAGACCCGCACAATGTAATGGCAACGTGTCACATCTCTATTAATGCGATCTCCATCTCCGCCTGCTTACTTGCACTTTTCACGATGACCTTTGTGCTTGTGATTCATGTTGCGTACATCTGACCGATGATTGTTTCATCGACCGATCGATGACTAAATAAGATGGTAGATAAAAGGGCAAGAGAACAAAGAAAATGTATTATAACCTTGTAAAATATTGCATTATCTGTGGATAAAGTTTCGTTCTCATTCTGTGATATGCAATGTGTGTATGTGTGTGTGTTTAGAGATATTATTGCTCTTATCTAAGAGCACACAGAGTGATATACATATATACAACTGAAAGTCGCGACATGTCTCTTTAAGTCTCTTCAAATAAAATAAAATCTCTCAAAATTAAATTGATATCTTGAAATGTAAAAAACTGTGTATTTTTAGATTTAATTATGATTTTTTTAATGCATATTTCTCTGTTAAATATATAATGTGTGATCTTAATATAAATTAATTGTAGATTTTATTTGAATTTTCTTTTAATCCCTTTTTTAATTTACATTATTTAAATATACATTAATATAAATCATAAATATATCTTTGGTTAACATCTGTTCACATGTTTTATCGTGAAATATATCGTGAAATTTTCAATGTAAATATGAGTTATGTACAATGTAAAAACCACGACAAGAAAAACACACACATACAGATGGAAAAGAAGATCCCTCTCAAGGGAATCCTTTCAACATCAATTAAATAATTCTAAATAAAATTAATTTCTAACAAATAATCAATGACATTTTTAAGTTAAGATTTATCATATATCTCTCCACAAGGTTTTTTTTCAATTAACTATTAATTACGTTTTTCGAAATAAAGACTGGACCATCATATCCTGCCAGGACGAAGATGCAGGATGCAGGATAATTACAAGTACGAAATTTTATCACAGAGGGAACCACCTACTAAGCCATATGCAATGGAGTCAGCGCCGAATAACAAGAAAGGGAAGCGGTGAAAGCTCGAATTCTCGTCTCTTTAAACCTCTGACGATAAAGTAGTCATTTTCTAGATCAAACTACGATCACATTATAATATAAGAAAATCCATTTCATAAAAAAAGCAAGCTATTTATAATATTTATTTAGGCAACATATAATTTCATTCATTCTCGCGTTAGCATTCATTATTTATAATTCAGTAATTTCACGAGACTGATATATGACCAAATAAAAATGTCTATGTGCAAATAAATATATAAAGTCCCTAATTTTTAATAATTTAAATATAGAAAACTTTTATAATATGCCAAGTATTAATCTACATTTTTATTATAGAAATGACATGTGAAATAATTATAAACGAAAAAACACGTCTACTAAACCGTATCTTTCAACACTATTAATACCCAATAAATGTAATTAACATTCGAATCATAAATAATTTAATACGCAACATTGTTTTACAGAATAGAAATATAACGATAAATTGCATATACGGAGAGTTCACCGCGCTATATGCTCTTTCGACGCATGCATTCTCGGTAAACTCGCAAGCGTAAAGAGACCGAGGGGAAGCGCATAATTAGGGCTCGCCGTGGTAAAACTGACAAGTACACGTCAATTAGTGCAACGGTAACCCGACGGCCCGGTCGCCAACCCGTCGCAAAGAGACAATTCCGGAAAAAAACGACCTGCTGCCAACACGCCAGTTTATTCTCTTCTTCGTGCATCTTTGTAATAGATACTAATGATTTAATACAAAACTGATGCTCGCGAAATGATAAATAAAAAATTCAAAGGAAACGCAAAAATAATCGTCTTATGAACATCTAGCTGTAGCATTAAAAAAGGCCTCTTCTTATTAAAAAATATATATAATATTGATATATTTCAAGTATTATTATTAATATAATTTCTGAATTTTACATAAATTTTAATGTAAAAAAATTTTATTTTTAGGTAATAGCAATAGCAAATTGTTTACATATGTGTGTAGTAAAATCATTCTTTAAAAATATCTTATCTGTAATATTGATTAAATCTCGTTATCGTATTATTGTTATACAGAAAAGGCTTTTGAAACAGTTTCACAATCAATAAAACAGTAATAATCAAATTACTCAAAAATTAATCAAATTCTTATGACATATGCGATATAGATATTTGAGAAATAATATACAAATATTTTCACTTACACATAAGAACAAGACATGTTATCCTCTTATTTCATTCTATCGTTTACATGTTGTGAGATATTTGTAATTTCAAGCATTAATGCATTGTATGGTTTGTACAAATGATTATAATTATAATGAAACAATGTTATGTAATTGTTCGATCTTACAATATCGATATCACATACATGTGTAGAATACCGCAGTATGAACGTAAGATGATTTTTATATTTCAATACATTCCACGAAACTGTACGCGCTTTTTCACGGATAAAATTGCAGGCAAATCGAACTCTAATGTACGTCAGTGTTTAGTGCAATGCGCATTACATCATTGCGGCACGAATCCAAGCTATCGATAGAAAATAAATTGCGAGATTTTCATCACTGTTCGAGACAACGACGACGTTGTAGCCTATGACTCACTATTGACACTATGCATTTTCGCCCACATACCACCACGTCTGTAGCATGCAAAATGCAACACGATTAATGCGTCAATATGTAAATACAATCGACATAAATCATTGAGATATCACGCCAAAATTAGTTTTTTGCAAAACGTAGAAGAACGAATCTTGATATATGTAAAAGAGAATAAAATGCATTCACAACAAAATATCATAGAACGATACATGGAGTAAAATTTCGTAACCTCATATGTACGATATATCGAGGAAATAATATAGCAAGAAATAATTTCGATATTGTTGTTATATTTTCGGTAAGGATAGCGTGATATTCTAATAGGCGAAAGAACGTGATGTATGAAGTATGTTTAAAGTGAAAGTAAAGCACGACGTAATTTTCGCAGCTTCATCTAACGACGGTTCAAAGGTGATGTAAACTCTCTTTAATGGAAAATGATAATATCCAAATAAACGATTGGAACTAAACCGCTAGATTCTCACTTTATCATCTCCCACCTTATTTGTTAGTAAAAAGACTTCGCGGAAAATCTTTTTAATTTGTCTCGTCTATGAAGCGCGATGTACAGTCAGCGAAATCTACATCTTCCGTTTGATGGAAAAAAGAATGATGAAAAAAAACATGGCAGACAAACAAATTAATATATAAAACAATATATATATGTATATATTAAAAAAAAAAAATTAACCGCTACTACGTCATAAAATATGTTTCACTAAAATATATCACAAAATTTATAAATGTGAATTTTGAAATACATGATTACGTATAAGTCAGTTATATAAAGTTATATAAACATGATATAGACTTTCGCAATATTACAATAAAGATTAATATCTGCAAAGTTTCATGTGTATCTTTCGTGTAATTTTCACACGTAGGAAAATGGCGTTTTACATCACCGACGCACGCACATCGAGTAATATTTAAGTGTGATTATGAGAGAGAGAGTAAGATAGATTTCTTTTTCCACCTGTAAAAGAATACACCGGACTATGTAAATTACACTGCGTACTAACAAAAGTGCAGGCAATGGAGGAGCGATTAAGTAATTTTAGCGGGCGGTAACCCTACAGGACACACAACGGGACAATGACTATAAGGAACGTGACACAGCTGTCACTTGTATCATTTACATATTTTTACATACATTATAAGAATGTGTCGGTCACATTATTGCAATGTGCTTCTTTGTAACGTGAGCAAGAGAACTGTATTGTTATCGTCATCATCCTGCATTATTTTAGTGTCACTTATCCGTTATTCGTTTAGCATGAAATACGTAAACGATAATTCGATGCACTCAAAAAAGTGGTTTTGCAACTACAGCAAAAATTTTCTGGGTGCGCAAACAAACACACATCTGTCCTCTATTTTTGCAGTCTTTATTTCAATAAATAAATTTAACGAAAACACATCGCAACTGTTACTATCTTTTTCCACTAGTCTTTAACAATGTTGTTATCAATTATTTAATATTTATATTTACATTTTTAAGATATTTCTGTCATAATATTATCGTGATAGAATAGAGACATCTTTAATAATTAGATACAATTTCAATTTCAATGATTATTCCAACAAATTGGCAATGAACTGATTTCTAGCGTAACGCAATAATGTCCTCCGCGTTTATCGTATCATCAGTCGTTCACCTGGCCGAGTATTCGTGCGTATTATTGCGTACCGTACTTAGGCAGCTTGGCGTAATTGTAATCACGCTAATGCATCTTGTTGTGGCACGTCCCGACACGATGCAACCATAGCATTGCAGCTATATCGTCTACGGTACGTGCACTGGATGACAACGAGACGCTTTCGAGATGGTTTCACGCGATAATGATAGCGTGCTGCATATGCACCCATACAATAGATGGATATGCAAGAGTGATCAATAGGTCAATGCGCAAGAGAAGATTAACTATTCCCTTTTTTCATGCGTTTAACGGCTTCACGTCGGCGAATTATTCTTGGACGCATCTGATATGTACACAATGTAAGCCGTCACATGTATAGATATATTATAATGCATACTGTGTACAATATTTATCTAGCAAAATACACGACGTGTCACGCAAACGCAAATTTAATATTTATAATCTCTCTTTTGCAATAATCAAGATTAGTTCTTTACATTACTCTGTGTAGTCATTCACTCTCCATGTCAAATACTTTCCTTATGTATCATCATCGTGTTATAATAATAAAATTGTACGGATTAATTATTAAAAATATCGGTATCCTATTTTGATGACGTAATGACAGAAATATCGTAAATATTAAGTTATACTGCAACTTTTCAGAATTGTTCAAAAAATGCAATGATATATCATGTTTATTATTCATGAAAAAATTATGAACTCTTGTATATAATTTCGCGAATTCGTGCACTCGGTATATATCTTCGATTAAACGTAATGGTTCGGTAACGTTGAACTCCAATCAACATCTGTCACGTTACGTTCAAGCGCAACGTGATCGGCAAAGGTTCCGAGATAGAACGTATAATTTTACTTCTAATCATTATCGCACGTAACGAGGCGCGTCAAGTTTAGGTACGCAATAATAGCCCCGCAATAGCGCGGTTCAAGCGACGTATTTCGTAATCATCATCATCATCATCATCATCATTATCGCCACCATCGGCCAACTTATTATTATCGCTATCCTCGCGCTTCCTATACAGTACGGATAGAGCCAGAAGAAAGATTAAAGCGGGAATACACACAATGCTGCAATAAGCAAAGTGTTGCAAAAATGATTTTAAAATACCAGACGCGAGATAGCGAGGTAGGTTTTTGTAGCACGCGTGCGCCTCGGAGTGTCTTATTGTCTTTCATTGAACAAAGGCAGAAATTAATAATCACGAGACAGAACAATGCACGTGACCCGTCTTGCGCATCCGCGATGCGTAACGAAACACACGGAGCTAAACCGGGAATAACAATGCTGAATCAGACTTGTATCATCGCGCGCGTCATCTTCAATCTCTTTGTTATAATTGTGATTATTTCTTTATCATATTTCATTTCAAGAAGTGTTACAAATATTACAGATATATAAAATTAAAAAAATAATAATAATAAAGAAAAACATATCATATATTATTTCTTTTTCGGATTACAATATTAAAAGAAAGAGGAAGAAAGAAACAGCTTTTCTCGACTTACTCATAAAAGTAAGAAATCACTGTAACATGTCATTCTTCTTATCATATCAAAAGGAAGAGAAGGTAGGTTCAAAAAACAACACAATGCATTTAACACGTCACGCAGTTGCGCCGCGACATTCATAAAATAATAGCACCGAGATACCGAGATATATGCGGCATCACACGTACAATCATCGCGATCAGATCACCTTGCGCGCGTTGACGTTCTCATTATCATTATCATTCTCACGCCCTGCTTGACGGCAAAAGCCCGAGGAAAACCGAGAATAGTACGAGCGGGTGCGAATGAAGTCATCTTCGCTAATGCACCGATGCTTATCCCGGCAACAGGCTTCTTTAAGCTACACTCAATCCATTAAGCTGAATTACCTGGCGCAACCACACGCGGATGGTACCAGATGATGAAAAGCTAGGACGGAAAAGATGGAGAAAAGAGAGATTCAACTGCCATTGTCGACGAGAATTCAAACTCTCGAAATCCTTTCTCGCAAAATATTAGATTATAAAATCTGAATTTGCAACACGTTGCGAGAATAAGACATCAAAAATATATACGTGACAGCAATCGCATGTAATCCTAATAAAAATGCATGACAAGAAAAATTGATATTAGATAAAACATGAGACAAACATGACGCGAGATTATACTCCGATGCTTAACAAGGATCCCATCTATCGATCGCTAATATTATGAGCGTGTCCGTTGAAACTAGTATAATATATTATGGCTAATAAAAACGTTTGCCACGGTCATATTATTCATTATTATTCATAAACGCGTAGCATCATTTGCGCAGTTTTTCCACCTACGCAATCAATGAATTTATCGCAGGACATATATTCGTCTTATCCACGCCGTCCTGTGTAATAACCGCGAGCATGGTATATCAGAATCCCGACGCGCACATCGCTATTTTTTCCTCCCGACGTCCAGGTCAATGATGCGCACGCATTTTTATCTCTTGCGGCTAGTTATACCCCGACTGGGGTATAATAGCAGTTTTAACTACATTCACAAAGTGGCGTAATTTATTGCGCCATTATACTCGGCTAAGGAGCTGCTTGTTGCGAACGACGACGGGCCGCGGTGAGGCGCGTGCATGCGGACATGATTTAAGGTAAGGCGAATGACTACCGTGTCGCTATTATGGCTCATAAGCCCGATCGAGGCGAGTTTCAATCGACGTTCTCCGGATCGCGGACGCCTCGTTTATCCGCGTTCGTTCACAATGAAGAAAAGGCCGCGCCGACATCGTATCGGGGGAGACTTTGTCGACACGATAAAACTTTCATTACACACAACGCGAGAAAGTAGATACGCACAAGCATACGCACAAGCATAAGCGAAGCCGACGTGATTTAGTGGTTAATAAAATTGTGACGGGGTATAATTTATAAACAATATACAGAGTGTTACAGGCAAATATCTCTGCTAGACTTTGAATATTACGTATGTTCAAGCGATTCTCAAGCGGAAAACATCATGTGAACTTAGATCGAAACATACACATTGTACTTAATTATCGTAATTTATGATCCTTTGTATTAAAAATGTATTCCGGCAAGATTCAAAAGGAAGACACATTAAGATACAAGACACTTTATAATCATAAAAGAAAAATAATTTTGTTCTTTATATTAAAAAAAAAATTTTTCAAATATCTATGGATTGAAATTAATTGAGTAACGCATTTATAAATTTTGAACAAATTTCTCATAGAATACTATGTAAGCATGTGTGTAATATTCATCATCAGCTTCCAACATCGCCCCTCATTATTATATCAGTTATTTATGTTGAACTACATCGGGACAAGATATATTAATTTCGGTCAACGACGGAGCGACGGAGCAGTAGCGGAATTGTAGCAAACGTGCAATTTGCAAGGATTTACAACGCTTTATGGACCGCTTTGTGACGCTGCCAGACTGCATCGCGCCTATATTTAAGATTCAGTCGCTCTCTCGAGGAGAGAAAATTCCGAAATGTGTGATTATCTAACGCGCTTTCAAAACAACCTGCGTAAAATAATAGCTTGATGTCCGCGAATGCGTGCGCGATAGGCACAATCCTGGTATGATTTCGCGATATTATCATACCTGGAGGTTGTTGGTGCACGACGAATCGTCTCGTCAGCAATGTACGGCCACTTTTCACATTGAACGGTACTTAAAGGCCTGCGCTTATCGCTAAGTGTACAGGTTGCTCTCGAGTCTACACTTATCTCGCTATTCCTCCGCTCTCTCTCTCTCTCTCTCTCTCTCTCTCTCTCTCTTTTTTTTCCCTAATCCTCCCTTCTATCTCTCTCTCTCTCTCTCTCTCCATTTTTCTCATTTTTTTTTTGCCTCATACAACATGGGTACGCACAAGTAATCCGACAAGAGAGCGTGGGAGTCGAGAAAACGCGTTTCCTTGACGCGTTCCATTTGCGTAAGCCCTCATGCTCGACGACGTTTATTAACTCAACAGGCTTAGCGTAGGCCTGTAATAATGATCTGTGTAAAATAAATCGGTTGTATCGTAAAATCTGATTGTTTAAAAATAAATGTTTTCCTCGACCGAGTGCGCATTTCTGCATCTCGACGTCGTGACATCGCGTATCCGCGGTGCCACGTGAGACGCACAAACTTTATGTATCATAAACCAAGTGAAAGTTTAAGAAAAGTGTCAGCATAGTACGTTAATCAAAAATGTATATTTTTATTTTATGTTTTATATATTGTATGAAATATATTTATTTAAAACTAATAATAACAAAACAAACATTTTCGGAGAACAAGATTAATTTTTTTTCGAAATTAATTTAAAGAAATTTAATAATATTTCTAAAATTTCGATGCTAATATTTTACAAATATTTAATCAAAAGTTCAACTATTGCTGTTGTATCTGAGATTTTGTGTGCGCGTGAGATGATTAAATTATTAGATATAAGTTATTAAGATGGTATCATAATTCTGATTTATTGATAATGACAATGTAAGGGATAATTGAAAATCTATCGATCAAATATTAAATATTCTCCTTTGGTCAGATAATGAAACATAATAGAGAGACGTAACAGAGAATGTAGTCAAGTATCAATAAATCTATAAGTACAGCCATAATAATACTATCACGATAGACGTGTTATTGTAAAGCAATATAGATAAAGACTCAGCACTTTTCATGACACGATGCATTGAATCTGATCAACTTTTTTATAAAGATATAAAAATTTGATATGAATAAACATCATTCATAATCATCAATCAATCATTGAACATCATTTATTAACTAAAGTGATTTCAAAGAGAACAGATTCCACATAAATTTTAAATAAAAAGATTTTTCATGTGATCATGATTTTTAGCATTCATTCATGATCAATTATAGCATTTATATCTTTTAATTGATCTTGTCAAACTCATTAATTTGTGAAATATGGATTGCAAGATGGTTAGAAAAAAATATGATTTAATTTAATTTCTTTCCCTTTTTCTCCCTTTCTTTAATAGATGATTTTCGTCTTTAAATTAACTTATTAATTATTTCAATTAATTAAATAGTTATTACTCTCCGATGTTGCAAAATAAATAATTCACCAATATAAAAAATTTAAATCCATTAAAACTCCATTAAGACAAATATTACAAAATACAAAATTTTACGCAACACATTTTTCAATTGATCATAAAATGTATACACACGATATAAATACGTTATAAATACGTAAACAAATTCCAGCAAGGTATGTATGCACTTTCACTTGATCAGTATTTCCATAGCTGATTATGATAATCACTGAAGAATTTAATTCATAAATTGGCGTCGTCATGGCGCCGTCATGGCGTCGTAACATTATAATGATGGTGAACGATACGTGAAAATGGCTGCGAATAAGCTTCAGCCAAGGTTATAAACGCGCCGGTATTTTTAAAATTGCCTCGATTATACTTGCACGAATAGCAAGTAATTATTAATAAGAAATAAATATTTACAGTGGGAAACTACTTTAAAATATATGCGTACAAGAAAAAAAGAAACTCTGTTTTTATAATTACGAGATAAGAGCCGAGAGAATGGAGTGAGACTTGTACAAGGTTGTATATAAGTATCTTTTTTGTACGTGTAACAAGATTTGTTGCACATATTTCTAACAAATATTTCCGACTTGTAATTATGCCGGAGATAACCATGTGAAACTTTTACAAAGTGACAAATATTATATACTATATGTAAATTATTATCATTATCTTTTTCTTTTCCCGAGTATCTCGTATATATTGTAAAACAATGACAATTGTAATTAACTTTTAATCTTTCTTTATATTTCGAGGAAAATCGTTATTCGTCAACCATCATCATTTTGCTGATTTGCTTATAAAAGTTTAATTATATTTCATGAACTTTCAATTATATTTTGATACTATCATGCATGATACTTTCAGCTTCGAAGTATTCATAAATGATTTCGATATGCTTCAGATTTATATTCGTTACATACTTGATCTCATAGTTGAATTAAGTTTTTTAAAACTTTATGAAATATAAGACATTCATGATTTAAATAAAATGATATATAGATGTTGAATTGACTGAGATCATGAATGCATATCAAACTTGACTCCGTCTCTGCTCATGAGAATATAAATGCAAATTCCTACTATGATGTATGTACACAAACAAGTTAATACATGATGATTGTCTGATCTAAAAGAGCAGTTATTTATAAAAGGAGCGTAATGCAATAATATTGTGTGTGTTAATATTTGTGATTATACTATAATATATACTATTTGATGCAAAGAAATTATAGTTACTATAGGATATAAGTCACTATACGAGACACACGCGTAAAAAATACAACTGCGCTAGAAGCCATCTATTTCTATTGAAACACATAAAAAATGCATACATGATTTTGCACGGGATAATCCTAGTCGCAATCAGTGAGGCTGAATATTCAGACAATTATCTGCTCCGTTCCGGTTCAAAGTTTCAATTACGAACAATTTATCCCCGTTTGTCTCTGTGTAATCAAGGAAATATCACTCCAAGAGGCAGATTTCATACTACTTATGGTGAGAGAAATTATGGCAAATAAGCGAGATGGACGGCGGAAATGACGAGCCTTCTGCAAAGTATGCAACAACCACGCTTATATTTTTTATCAAAGATTGGAATTCGTTATGTTTAAAAAAAAAAAAAACATAAATATACACCATTTTTTAAATTCATGTGCAGCAATATAATTAGATATTTTACACACACAAGATAATAATAATAACTTTTCTATTTTAAGACCATTTTAATGATTAGATAGATTAAAATAAATGATGTGTAACAAGACATATTTTTTTAATGATTGTCAATGATACCAAACTATTCTTTTTTTCCAGAAATTTGTTAACCGCAAAACTCGATAAAAGAAAAGAAATGAAATTAGCAACCCCGGTTCATTTACATGACACAATGTGGTTATTCACGTATAGTCATTAAAATAATGAGCCAAGTCATTTCCTGTAAAATGATATCGGTAATACCTCCCTGGTTTGCATAACGTGTATGTACCATGTCAAAAAGAGAGGATGCCGATAAAGATCGTTGAATCTTTGAACGACAAGCTCGAGTGCAGCAACTTTGACAATTCTCTGTCAATTAACGACATCCGCTTGCATTATTTATTAAGCACGTTATTTCCGTTACACTTGCTTTTTTGGGGTATTTTTTCTACAGTATCTGTATTTTCTTTTATTGTAAAAACTTCGTAATATAAAGAAATTGAAGCATAGAAATGTAAATTATTTATATTTAGAGAATGAGAGATCAGGAGCCTCTTCCTTGTCATAAATATCAAAATATAAAATATGTGTATATTATAATGGAATAAGAATCATTATATTTTTTTTAAATACATTTAACTTTTTCTTTTAACTGTACTTTGAAAATATCAGAATTGATGACCGTATCGGCTTGTTAATTTCACGAGCTTGTGTTAAGTGCGACCGTGTGCCGGATGCGATACATACTGATATTGCAAATTTGAGAGACATATCTAACTGTGTCTACAGTTCATTATCGGAGCATCTGAGGCGAAGTCGCACGTACTCGTAGGGTCCGCCGCCGCTACTTTTGATGCTCGGAGCTACTTTCGAAAAGCGTGACTGCCATCAACGAGCGGAGACCGACACCATCATTATCTTCCTTCTTTCCAATTATCGAGCACCTTCGTGTCAATGTGCATGCTTATTCGACGAGCTCACGAATACGCGCAAACGGTGCCTTAATCTTCGCGCGACGATCTCGTGGTCGGCAAAACGTCGCGCCCGCTCGATCGCAATTTTCGATCGCGCCTATATGTCGCCATGTGTCCCGCGTACGTGTACGCGTATAGCGGCATCTGCGACACACGAATTCCAAATTTAAAAATCGAATAATAAACAGTAGTTCTTAATAACGTCATCGAGGCGGGTTAAATGCAAGTTACGCGACATTCCAACCAATTAGCAAGCAGTAGATTACTGTTTCTATCTCCTTGTAGCTTTATCAAAATACCGTCATCTTGCTGATATTTAAAGCTGCGGGACTAACGAAGAATATCGTTACAACACTTTCTTTATTTCTGCCTCGACAAATGCTCTCTAATCGCGCGATTAAGTAAACGATATCAGATAATATGCGACAGAGATAGATAAATAGCATAAGATATTAACTTTCGAAGGCATTAAAAAATGTTATAGATAGCATCAATGCAATTTTATATCTGCTTTACTTCTTCATTTGCGTATACTCTTCATAATTATCACATAAATAAGATCCATATGAACTCGTGTATTAACTTATACAATATTACGTTGCATGATTCACTTAATTACTCGTGCATTGCTTTTACTTCATAAATTAAATGTCGTTTCGCCAATCGAAAAGATACTCTCGTTCCCATAATTATCCGCGCAGATCGATAACATCTCCTTTAAAGCGACTCGCGACAAGGAGCGAAATCGGCGCGGACGGTTTGCGATTGTGCTGCGAGAAAGGTGGCGTCGTAATTGGATCGTCGGCATTTAGCCAACAATTATGAATATCGGGGCTCGTAAATAATTCCGCGCCGCGTTACGGAACGGTGCGGGTGATCGGAGACGCGCCTGTAACTTCTCTGGCACGCACCTGTACCGATCCATCAAGAACTGCCGATAGTCGCGCGATAGGAAACGCTCGGACACGGACGTGCCGCAACGGCTGCCTGCGGGTACATAGGAATTTATTGCTTTAATTACGTCGAAGCAACGATCTGTATCGTTCGATACATTATGACGAAACTGGGCGGCAGCCCTCATCTGCTTTTATCGACGAAAAGTCTCACTGATGCAAACTCGGTGTTTCCATAAATATCTCACGGATAATCGAAGAGAGAGATAGAGAGATTTTATACTTAATGTTTCGTAAAAGCCTAAATTTTTTATGTTTTGTATAGATATATATAATTAATATATACATTTATATATATATATATGAAATAAAAATTTTCACAGTATTTTTACATAGTATTTATGTATTATATATGTATAATCTAGAAGCTTTTATATAACTTGGAAATATTGCTATATCGTCACTTGAGAAAAAAGTGTAAAATATTTACGATAATATAAAAATATTTATGATAAATCAGAACATATGCAAATGGAAATATATATAAAACTTGTCGTTCCCCCGATAAATAGATAATCGTGCATAATTAAAAACGCGATGCTATTTATTTATGTTTCTTTTTTTTCTTTCTCTCTACAATTAACCAAATTTATTAAATAATTTTCTCAATTTAGATCACTATCGCCGTCACTAACTATTTGACGTACATTAATAAAAGAGTTGCACCTGGAAAATGCATAAAGTTGTCTGTATGCATCGTACAAACTGCATTAACAGTCGATGACTGTCTCTCGATTGTCCCGAACATTATTTTTGCGCAGCAAAAAGCAGGAAAGGAGAAACAGGAAAGAAGACTTTTCTCTTTTTTTGAAAAAGAAAAAGTATCCCCTACTTCTCTCTCTCGCGTACAACCATCTTGCAGCTGCCGTATGTGATCCGTGTTTCGTCGTTTTACGCGGTAACACGTCATATTTTAAGCCTTAACGAGACGCACGCACCTTGTATTACCGCGCATATTGTAACATCAAAAAAACAATGTCATACGAATCGCTCTGGAGCTACATCTGTACACCTGCTTTCTCGATGTTATCAGATTTTTCAATTAAAGAAAAGTCGAGTTGTAGAACAGTAGATAATATCGAACAGCGTGATACGAAAAAAATTGGCATAAAGTTAAAAGAATCGTTCAAACGATTAGTAACAGCTAGTCAATGATAACATAATTGTTGGTAAACGATATCAATTTTGTGGAACGCATGCACTGTCCGAAATCGCTGTTCGATTCTACTTATCTTCGCTACAATAAAATAAAAACAGATAAGATAGAGTAAAAACGATACGAGAAAAAGTACGTGAAACTTGTCCTAAGGCTATCGGCTATTAATGCTTAAAAAATGTTTTCTGTATAATTTTATTTTTTAATTTTTGCCACTTTGGAATAGATAAATTTTATATCAATCAATACGTTTGTAATGACGACTAATCTAGAAACACTTGTATCCTATTAAAATGCAAAATAATGCACGTGGAACGTTAATCATGCAATCTACTCAGGTCGCTTTCACGATAACTGTACCGCTGCGAAATCTCGAAACGGAAGTAAAGACTCCTTTGCATTCATACCATCTATTGTCCAGTACTGCATAGAATGATGCATTCTAACGGACCAATGATCCCCCATCAGCGCGTTTCACCATGCATTCCATGCATCGCGGTCGAATTCAAAAGACTTGCCGTTACAATAGACGAAGACCGTTAGCGGCGTCATTATATGTATAATTGAAATCACCGACGCTATCAGACAATTAATTTTTGAAATCTGTTTTGTAAAAAATTAATTTACTATTTATTTATTATTAACATTGTATATAATAATCCATAATACAATATGAATTTTCGGTGCAAATTTTATGTTTTTCGCAAGGACTGTAATTTATTCTTGTCTGCATTATTTTCAAGCAATCAAATAAACATTGAATTAATTGCGGCACTATATACTTTATCAATCTCACAAATTATACTCCCAGCTATAGACAAAAACAGCATTCTCCCTCGTCTAACTTCACTTTAATCGCATCCAACAAAAAATTTACTTTACAAGTTTCTGATATATGTTCCACGCATTTCAGTCTTAAAGAATCATCATGAGAAATTGCTACTTGTTCTACGTAAACGTATAAAATAAAAATTACTTTATATTTTATATTAAAATAAAAATTATTATTAATAAATTCATCTACTATAAACAACGATTAAATTTTTGCTACGAAAATATTATATATTAATTAAAACGCGCTCAAAAAACAACTAAACTTATTTGCAAAAATTCTTATCTTTACTACGAATTTGTAATGAGATATTTTTGGACACTTCAGCATAGAAAAAATTAAGAATTTAAATTCAGAACATCTGTCCATAAAATAATTTTTAATCAAGTCAACCCGTATGTAAATTTACAATCAAAATTACTGATTATTTTGTAAACACGATTAGAATAGTGCGATAATTATAAGACTACGGATGTGCAATACAGATTTCTGTAGTGATCTCCATTTTTTTACTTTCTCTTAGACTTGTGTATACGTGCGTGTCTCACTTGCCGTCTCTGTCCATGGACCAGGATATAGACGTGAAATATTATCTTTCGACTTAGAGTTTATGGAAGTTTCCAATAATAAAACGGACAACTATGTGCGCGGCACGACCAACGGCAACGACAAAACATGACGAAACCCTCTATTACAGAAAATTTTATTAACGAACCGATCCCGGAAGACAAAGCCGCGCGATGCAATGTGTGCCGCAGTGCATAAATCAACGGTGTTGGCTCGATCATTAAGTCTCTCTTTTTCTCCAACACCGGGGTTGCATCTTCACGGCCGGATCCGCCAGCCAGCAGCATCATAATGCGTCACCTCATATTATTTTCATTGCTCATATGCAAGTTGCATGCGATCAATTTTTATGCACGCGCGTAACCTCGGATGCTTCTCGCGCGCGCGTTTACTTCTCCTTTTTCAAGAAATGGAAAATCCCTGAAAGCCCCCTTTACCCTTCATTGTATCCCCGGCCACTTTTATTAATCCACTTTAAACAAAGAACTTTCTTCTAAGGACAAGAGCCAACAATGGAATAACGATTGCCGGAAAGAAAAAAGAATGAAATTATCGGCGGGAGCCGATATTTACGTATACGGTGTACGGTTAACCCTTGCTAAGATTCGCAAGTTGTTGCATAAATGTACGAATGTTCGGCTCACAAAGCAAGGCTGCCATTTACTCGAAATCTTTTATACAGCATCTTGAAAATAATTCCGATCGTGATCGTTTGAGAGATTGGTTTGAGATATATACGTGAAATAAAACTCGAGTATTTGAATTCCCATTTGGATTAAGCAAATTTTTATTGCCGATATATATCTTGACATACGCGAAATCGTGTGCTGAAATGTGAGTGTGCTGTCCTGATTATGATTCGCACACGCGTTAATTCCCTATCGGAATTCGCACTTTCACGCATAATCCGAATTGCACGCGGCCTCTAAATAGAATAACAAACGAGCGAGAGGCATAATTCGCAGCAATTTCTCATTCCGTTTAATTTCTGATCCTTCCAACCGGCTCGATTTCTTTCACCCCGTTTCTCTCGATCGGCACACGCTAAAGTTCCATTTGAGTATCGTTCCGCGTACACGCATGCCCCTGATTATCTCTCCACGGATTCCTTACGTGTCTCTTTTGCAAAAGTCGAGCCTTAAATTCTCATCAGAATTCCAGACGATATATCCGCTCTGGTCGCGATAAAAAAAGCACACTTCAATAGGCGTTATCTGGCGCTAACAATAACCTGCTGGTCAGACAAGGTCCCTGTGATCGCATTTCGGTAGCGGGCCCCACCGTCCCCCGTTCCCTACGCCTCCTCCATATCTGCTCTTTTCTCGCTGGCGCTCTTTCGCGAGGACCCGGCTCCCCGGCACCGATAATTACGTATAATTAGCAAGGCGGCGTACCTACCCGCGGCGATACGCGGTTTCGCGTGTAGTCATTATGCGTTGCACGCTCTTATGCGTACGACTATATTTCTTGCGTACTGACAGCACTGAGACTGCCCACTGCGGCAACTACGACCCTGCAACGGCGGGACCCCTGCACCGCTACACCGCGCGGGATTCCTAGAGGTACACTAACATTCCTATCACAGGTCCTCGATTTTCATTCGAATGTCATGAATATTTACACAACGCGAGTCATCGGGAGTTTTGACAGTTTTATGAACCTCGTAATTTTTTGTGAGAATAAAAAAAGAACCGAGAAAAAGAGTGTCAATTTAAAGAAAGAAATGCGTTAATTTTTTTTTTTTTTTTTTTTTTTGAATGTAAGCGCGAAAATGTGTGTCTCTTAATCGTTAAAATTCTTTAAGAGTGTTTTATCTTTTCTACTGTTATAATTGTATAGCTTCTTTTTTATTCATTCACACGATTCCAAGTAAAAATCGCGTACAAATCTACTAAAATTTAATGTCAAAGACCAGATCTATAAATGATGATATGAAAAATAGAATGTTTTCCGCATAAAGTAATCGAAATTCTTTATAGATTAAAGGAATCTATAAACTACATCCCTTCTCCCTCCGATATGTGAATTCACCTCCGACATCATAGTAACGGGATTGTTATACAAGCTTATTTCTAATCATCTTCGATCTCCGTCTACCTTCCGGCCATACATAGCTCAAAGATCACGCGGCTGTAATTAATTACACATGTCTCTGCATTGGAAAGATTATTCATGGCTCGACAATATGATCGCGCGTACGTTTACGTCAAGTGAAAGCATCGTATGTCGAGATAAAAAGATTCCATTTTATTTCATGAAAAAAATATACGTAGTACTTGCGTGTTGAGATAATCGTTTATAAATCTAATTTTCTTACTCCCGATATGCAGGAGAAGTTCTGATACCCTATATATGTGTATAAACTCTATAAAATATTTTTTACTTACGTATATCACGAATGTACGCTATATATAATGTACATATGTTTCATATAAGGTTTATATAAATATTATTCCACGATAAGAGTTACGATATGTCGCAGATACTAATAGAGTTTAGATGGCATGCATAATATATGTATCTACGTTCAAAGAAATATTTTCCTCTCGTAAAATTCCTTTGATCATACGAGTTACTCAAGATCTGCAAACTATCAAAGTCGACCCTCGATCTCTCGCAGTATAAATGTCGTATTCTTCACTGCTCGCGTTCGCAGGCATGGATATCACTTTGGTCACGATATTATTTATAACTCGACGAGGCATTCTGTATATTCGCATTGCAGAAAATATACAGAATCTTGACACGCGAAGTTTCGCTCTCTCATCTCGGACACGAGTTCAGTCGGGGTTATTGAACAGACGTTCTTTTTTCTCGCTCGTGAAAACAGCGAATTATTTCCGCGACATAACAGACGTTCGTCAGAGTTTCTCTATAAATTTACAACAGGTATTATTAGGTAACGATTACGAACAGGTAACCATTTTCTGTCAAAAATCATTATGGTGAAAAACCTTCGACATTATCATATGAACGGTTCATCTATTTTGCGGTTTATATTCACCGAATCATCGAAAGCCGCGTAAACGCGAAATTTTTTATAACTCTCTGCCGTTAAATTGCACATAAATCTTGCACGGAAAATAGGCAATGTGATTAATGTCAATATCGCGTAAAGTAGAACTATTAACGCAACCAACGAGCGCAGAGACTTTCGCGTCAAGTGAGTGAAACTAAAGAGACGTAAATCTTTGGGTCAGTCAATACAGTATTTATTTTCCCTATTCGTCCGTTTAAAAGGCTAACAGCAATTATGGCGTTTATTGCGCGCCTGTAATCCGGTCGCAGCGTGAGTTCATTTTAAAAATCTTGTAACACCATAGTGCGAACGCAATAAATCAGCATTCTGAGAAGTGTTTTCATCGTGGATTTTTCACGAAAAATAATTTATCTCTTGAATATTTGCGGTATCATAAAATGTTTCCACACACGCGTTTGTTTTCTATACTTCGCCATAAATTTTATTTGAAAATAAAACATTAAAAAAAAGAGAGAAAAGATATCATCATAAATGTTTCATTCATAAACGTTTCCAATTTGTAATAATTTATCAAAATATTCGCCTTATGAATGAATTATTTATAATTAAATAAATTATTTATGGATGTAATTTATTATTTTCGCTAAATATAAATATATTATAATTGTTATACTAAAATTTTAAATATATTTGTATCAACTTTGAGATATCCTTTTGCAAGAACATTACTTTGCCATATCAGAGTATGAATATAAAATATCTATATATGATACATTTTTTTATTCGATAGACCTTTCGGTTTGTGCTGCTAATATGTAATATTTCACAATAATAAATCGCAATCAACCGCCAAATCGCACTGGAATAATCGATCGTTCACGCAACACGACGTCGATCACCATGTGTCTCGAGGAAAGGAGAAATCGAAGTGTGTAATCAAGATAAATAATGATGGCATAAATGAATGGTCAAAAGGCGATCAAATTGAAAAATCGACACTAAAGTCGCATTTAAAATAAATCAGATTTAATGTTGGCAGAGATAAAGATATCTAAAAGTAGAAACTTGAATTTCTCCAAGAAAATTCCAGATTTTATGAATATTATTCAAATTTATGGTATTTTCTATGAAAAAATATGCAGTTTGCAAAAGATATATGATAGAAACATATCTTTTTCAAATATTTTATAAATATTTTTATTTTTTAAGACGAAAAGCGTATATATTTTAAACTTTTTTGTTCGAAAATTAGCCATCTATATCAGATAATTTTCAAAACTAAATTTTCCTTCAGAGAAACGGCTCCATTCTGAATATAATTAAAATTTTCTTCATCTGATGAAGAATTTCTGATTTTCTTCAGCAGATAAATTTCTGACGTTAGAGACAAAATTCATCTGTCAATACTAATCACGTTCGCGCTAATTGACATTAATCCTACTCTTAATTTGGCTATCTGCGCGTCCAATTTTCGCAATCCACCGTTATTAGACCGTAACGCCTGTCACAGCTCGACTGCAGAATAGAGAATTAATTAACGGATTCCGTATTCGCGGCATGCTTTCTACGCAGTTGATCGCTGGATAGATTCCAGGATAAAAACAGGTCGAAGATGGCATTTTCAAATATCTCATAGTTTGTAACACATATATGTATAACTCGTTGGAATGCGCAACATTTCATTGATAAAGATCTCGTATTGTTAGCTAAGCCATCTTTTTTTATTACAAAATAATTGCTTCATTTATAATTTCGATATAGCATTAATAAATTCAACCAAATATAAACAACCCGATTAATGTCAGTTTTCAAGCCGAAATATATTAATCACATATTATATTTTTACTTTCCAGTTAGCCTTCACGCTAATTTGATGTAATTTTTTTATTGGAATAACCGGTAAGTATTTTTTTAAGCACCTACACAACTCTGATAATTAAAATTATTATCTATTACTAAGCTAAGTTAATGACATTAAGACTTTATCCGGCTTGAATTCTTCCAGTACCGAATATGATATCATGTTACATGCTGAAGTGAGAAGTAATGATGCAACTTAGGCAAGATAACGCGATACGTAGATGACATATAATCAGTAGTATATAATCGTAGATCCTGTCTCTTTCCTCCAACCGTAAAAAATTGCGCGTTTAAAAGCTACTTTGACGCGTCAGCAGTATCTCACGACTCACGACGATTATTTCTCTTAATCGTCCCGATGAAGCCTACGTGATAATTTTAGCATCAGGTTTCAGGATATACGTTGCAACACGCGTTTCCTTTCTTGATTTTCTCGTATAGCGGAGGCAGCGCAACATCGAAATAGATTCTCCGCCGTGAAACGAAATGACAGCGTGTCCGCGCGCGGATTAATCACCCGGTGATAATTAATTTCGTCCGCGCCGTAACCTACCTATACCCGGTTCCCGGCGTAAAAATTCCGCGTTCTCGTAGAATATAAGTTAACCCGAAGTAACAGGTAACTGCCTCCGCTGTATGCTCTGTCTTATGTACCTTTAAGATATAGACGCAGGAAGGGTCGCGGGCAGAAAACGCGGATGCAATAGAAGGTGCAATCAATTCTCTCAAATAAACCATGTGAAACGAAAAGAGCGAACTTGATTACACGTACAATGCATTCGATGCGTCATTAATTAATAAGAAGATTAATTAATAAAAAGAAGATACATTTCTAACGAGACTTTAATGATAGAATTTTTTATGCACAAATAAAATAGCGACATTTTTATCTGAATAATTATTTACATACATTGCTTTTACGTTGCATCTAATATCGAAAAACTAGCGCAATTATCGTAATTATGGAATATAAGCATGAAGGAATACCGTATAATTCCCAGGATTTTTCGAGCGCCAATGCGCAAATGAATGTTGCAACACCTGTGGTTAGAAATAAGATGTTAAAAGCAGAGGACGTGACTTAAACAAGTTTATCCTAGTTCGGTTACACTTTTCAATGCTTTATTTTCGTTGCAAAAATGTGAGGGCTATCCTGTGCATGATTTATACGACATTGCACTAAACGATATATCTAATCGTAGTGTAAAAGATTACTTTCCTGACAAAGATAACGGCACTATTACTATAAATAACTTTTACCGTTATTGTCATATTTTTTTCAGTCGATATGGAACGACGTGCCATGTTAATCGCTAATCCATTCGTGTTACAACCCTATTACTGCGCATATTGCGAGACGGCCAGACATGTATTAAAGATATATCGATTTCGCGAGAAAGCAAATTGTATTGCATTACTGTATAATTTACAGCATACTACGACGATAATAACGACAATCGCTATTATATTTATATCCATCTGATATGATAATCGCAGATAGCATCGCAGGTGTTTCGCTGCTCGTAATAATATTATCTTTGTTGCCGCGGCGATAAAAGAAAAAGGAACTTTTATGAGGCGATTTAACGCCTTCTCGTAGAACGCCCGTTTATTCCACGCGTTATAACGGTACAATCAAATCTCCACTAAGTTGATCCACTTCGTCTTTAATATAACGTGGGAAATTCCATGCTATTACAATCATGTATAATAAACGTCGCAGCTGAACCTTGCGGTAATTATCCAACTATTTATTTGGATGCCCAGATATATTTATAGATATAATATTTTTATATATACAATTAATACAGGATACTAAAACTATTTATTTTGTTTAAACTCTCTTCTTTTTCATCTTTAACATTTTGTAAAATTGATGTTTGTTGAATAAAACTTATTGGAGCTGTAATTTTTAACATTGATGTAATTAAATCTTTGTAAAAAAATCTAATTAGGCAATGTCGACTTAAAAAAAAATTAACTAAAAGATATAAAAGAGAATTTACTTTTTATTATAATTTAAGAACTCACAAATTCTTAAAGTTTGTTTATATTAAAATATAAAAATTTAAGTTTGCGATGATTAATTCTATCAAAAAATGAGAGGAAGGAGTTTGCTATGTTTGGATGTCACGATCATCGATTCGTATTGAGAAAATCTAAAGTCACCGAATCAAATGATATCAATCGATAAGATTTATTTGACAGTCAAGATATTTCATTCGGAAGCACCGCTCCGCCGCACCGTCAACTCGGCGAGAAATTACCAAGCGTTCGCAATTTACCCATGTGAAATTCCACGCTGCAGCTTCGTTGGCGCGACGTATTTCGCATACGAATAAACGGGACATTAAGGCGAACGTTAACCACCGGCGATATCGCTAAATAATGAAATCGCGCAGTTGTAAAATAATTTATTTATTATTCGGTCGCGAGAATGGTAGCGCAGGTGATCATCGGATGAATTTCCGTGTCACTGGGATTGAAAAAAGTCATGAAAGTAGCAGTTCAAACGCCGAAAAAAAATCCGCGTTGTCTGCGTGACTATGGAAAAATTGCGTGAAAAGAGTATAAGGTAATTTTACCACGAGACGCAATAATCGAGGATAACAATAATGACATCGACTTATTTTACAAAAAAAAAGAGAAGTCGAGTCTTTTAAGATCTCTCACCATTTTGCCATCATATTTTCTACAAACATTTTTATTTTGACTGTAAAATAATTCTAAAATACGTAACTTTGAATTTTATAACAATATTAAAATGTAAAAATATCAAACAAATTTATTTGTATCATCTGTAAGTGTTTGCAGGTTGATGATTAAATTTAAAAAAAAATAAGAAAGTTGTTAAAATCCATTTATATGGACTATACTCGTGCAATTTGAGATAAAAATGCAACATAGCAGAAAAGAGAGGAATCTGACAATGAGATCTTTTATGAACAATCAATTCCAATTTAGTTGTCAATATCAGTATGCAATTCCAGTTACAAAAAAATACATCGTTTTCTATTTTTCATACTTCTATAAATCGCAAGAATATTCAATTTTATGACACTTTTACGATATGTGCAATCTCAGACATTCGCTGCTGTTTGAAATTTACTGCGTTGCATAAAATACACGAGGTATAACAATAACTGATAACAGAAATAGTTCTCATAGCATTTCCAAGTGTTTTGATGTTAAACTGACTCTGCAGACGATTTATGGTACACGTTTACGCTCATGGTTTCCTAAGCAAGTGAAATTAAAATGTGAAAAAATAACCGAGACGAAACGATAACGCTTCGGTTAAAATAATACGCTAAAGAGGTTATTTTAAATTATACACGCTATATTGAAGACTTTGTAATTACAGCAGTAAACTTCATAATCACCTATCCAATTCGCATTTCGCTCGAGAAATCAGGACAATTATTCGTTACTAAACATGCACTCATTACTAGAACGTGTATTTCTCTGCAATGTTACCGTATATTTCGTTTTTACAAACAAGTGGATATTGAAGAGAAAAAGAGAGAGAGAAAAGAAAAATTCAACAAGCATAAATCATAAACTCCATCGCGCGCGGTCGCAGAAGTAGAAGCTCGTTTCTTAACAAATTTTCGTATTAAACCTATACAAAATATGTGATTTATCTATAGTAACTATATAATTCTCCTTAAATTATATTAGTAATATATGTATAATATAAATATAATATATTCTTCCTGTATATGAAACGATCAACATGCAATAATGCACCAAACGTTATAAATGCAACAAGAAATAAAATTTATAATAATGCGTCGCGATAAATTACGCAACTGTAAAATTATCATCTATACCGCTCCTGACTACATTAGTAGCTACATCCGCCATAATCATAGGTAACGAGGCCGATAATTCTTGTTAGAACGGTGATTCATTATGTCCGGCAGATGCGTTATAATATTTTATTTCATAGGAATTTTTCCCGCCTCGGCTAAATGTTTAATGGCAATTTATGTCCTCGTTCATGGACATATTAGAAACCGAAAATCAATTTCTTCATCCACGAACGACGTCTTACGTAAAAAGCACTTTTCTCGTTTTTCAAATATTATGACTTGTCATATATCTAACGTTTTTAAGAGAAGAATTTATAGCATAAATAATAATCGTTCTTAAAGTACAAACAATTGTCAAAATGTTCATCTTGTAATAATTCTGTCGTTCATGTATCATTCGTTTAAAATGTTTAAATGATATCGTGAATCTGACACGATATCTATCTGCTCTCTGTCTATTCACATACGTATACCTATATATTTTCGTTCACTCAAATGCCTGATAAAATTACGCTAATAATCTAAATATTGAAAACAATAATGTACGAAGATGAGATAAATTCAAATCATATGAAATGATAACTTACGGATATTTATTTTTCGGCTTACATTTATCTTTAATTATTAATAATCTGAAAATTATCATTGCATCTCGATCTCTAATAATTCTCATATTTTATATATTTAAAATTCTTAAATTCAAATATATATAATAATATAATAAGTAATAAAAAATAAAATTTTCTTAACAGCGTGTAACTTTTACAATTTAAATAAAATATTTTATCAAATCCATAGCTGTCAGAATTCAAGACAATTCTGTAAGTTAGAAATACAATAAAAATACAGAAGTAAAAGCAAATAGCATTAACCCACCATAAAAATAAATTAATACAATCTTTAATCATTAAATAAAAAAATTGTCAAGATTATTCGAAATACTTTGAAATCTATCCAAATGTCTCTGTTATGTCAGTCAGTTAGAATCTTCATGTACGTTCGTGGCACTTCGGCATTGTTTTAGCTTGACGTATTGACAAAAGTCATACACGTGGGCTACTAATCATGGGTTGCCATGTTTTATGCCAATCTACAGACGCGGAAATATACCGACTGCCTACTCGATAATCGCGAACAGCGTCAATTAATAAAATAACAATGAAACATGATATCCTCACCTATCTAGCGCATATGTATCTCATCGACCAATGCAATCATTCGATATTTCTAAGTGCTTTTATTACCCCTTTTAAACGTCGCGATTAATATCTACGAGTTTTAAACCTGTGAAGTGATCAATCACAATGTGCGAAAGTAATGCTCCTATATATCACCTAAAATTACAATTTTCACGTAATTTAAATTTAATTTATTGCATCGTATTATATTAATTTTAAGTAACGAAAAGAAGAAAGAGCAATCTGCGATCTATTCTGTCTCATTTCTGTTTCAGACCGAGTTTAATTTCTATATGCAGAATTTACAATTCATGTATGTATCATATTGGTAAGATATATTATCTTATCTATTCGAAAATTAATTAATCATTAAAATGAAGAAAATTAAGGATAATAAAACCAATTTTTATTAGATATAAAAATCGTCGATTCGGGCCGTCCTAAAGAAATTAATAGCATTGCAAGTTAGATAACTCTCACAACGTCGNTTCTTTTCTTTCAGAGCTGGTTGCCGCACACGGCAAAACCGGGTGTTCGCCGAGATAAAACTCAAGTCGCAGATGCATTCTGCACGTGCATATATACATATAGATATAGGTAACAAGCAAAACAAAAATATACGTGTATCATGACGCGCGCACACGTGCGACACGTCACGCTTTGTACGCGCCGTCAATTGGAAGTTTGTCATTCGATTCGCCGCTCGATAAAGCATGCCAAAGATTTTTCCTTCAAAAATGATGTATGCGATATCGTGTTATTTCCGTGCGTAAAAACCGTTTTATTCCTACAACAAGAGTCTACGTTCTAGAGTCGCGGTTCTTCTGATTAAAATGTACTTTAATCCCCTTAAAAACGTTATTCGGTGAAACAAAAATACTCAAAGCAATAAAATCATAACTGAAAAAGTTCTGGGGACCTTTCCGTTCTAAGCAAGAAATTTTTTTTCTAAGTTTCCACAGCCTGAAATTTTTTTCAAAAATATAGCTTTTTTCCCCTAACTAAAAATGTCATACAATATAGATAAATCATAATCTGATTTGACTTGGAATGTATTTTTTATTTTGTATAACAAACTTTCTGGTTGGTATTTTGCCTTTAGCGCTGAGTCATTTTACGAGTCATTTACATAATTGAATCGCTTAACGCTTATCGCTTACCCTAATTTAAGAATATAATAAATTCACAACTTCGTTCAATAATAATTGGCAATAAAATGGTTTAGTGTGCTTCCGCATGCTTTCATAAATATATAAACTCTCTTTTCTTCTTCTCTCTCTCTCTCTCTCTCTCTCTCTTTCTCTTTCTGCTAGCAGCTAAAATTTAATTCTACTCATACTATCACGATAAAGCCTTTGGCAAAATTCAAGAATTGTAACTATCTTAACCAAGATTTTACGGAGTCGCAATCTATGTGCATATAGTACACTTTATGCTGCAAAAAAAAATAATATCGTATTATATAAAAGCTTATTTTCGCGATAATTCATTTTCGACAATATTTTCCTTTTTTTCTAATATGTGTTTTGTGTGTGTATCTGTAAATAATTATAAATTTATAATGATTTACCGCTATTTAACGATAAAATCATTCTTAAAGTATTTATCGATAATATTTTCTAGATCCCACATCTCTCTAAGATTGACATATAAACTCGACTGTTTGTGAGATTCATCTGAGGTCCAGCATGGTTTTATATGAGACACGTACTTAAAACGGTAGTAGTATTTACGACTTCAAATCCTGTCTATTGCCCTGTCGGACGTAGAGTCTGTGTGGCTTCATGCCTCTTCCGCTATGCTCCGTCGCATGTAACGGTTGAGCATTTATCTTCTTTTTGCTGTACCGTGAAAAGTGACAGCAACCGGGCTGCAGCATCGCCATCAAAGAGCGAAGACGTTCCACACACCGCTGTCGCTCGATATTTTGGTTATTAATTTTTACGAGTGCCAACAAAGTGCACGAAAGAGATGCTCCTTTGATCGCAAATGACGGCCAACGATGCCAGTCAGTGAGACAATTCAAATAAATAGTGGCATAAGATGAAATAGGTCAAACAGATGCAGATATAACTTCTGACAGATTTGTAAGCGCGCGCACATGCCAAATCTTTTTAAATATCTTTGTCTTTAATGAAAGAACGAGAAAAAAAATCCCCGATATAATCATAAAATTAAAAATAAAGTTTTACAATATTTAAAAAAATAAGAGGTATACGATATATTTCATCGTCTATAATTTAGATAATTAAGTAATAATTTTCTCAATTTACACTTCATATATTTTAAATATTAACGTAATAAATTTCTCTAGAGTGCCTAATATGTGTTATATCTTCTATTTTCATATATATTTTTTGCAGAGATTCTTTTGATGATAAGTGAGAATTTTTTTTTATTCAATAATTTTTATTAAATTATTGATGAATTTTATTAAATGATATTATTAAAATAATTAAACTATCATTTTTTTAAATCATAATATCCGCGCTTGCCACGATATGTTGCAAAGAGATATTACGTGATCTATATACTACGGATCCGATTGCCTCGTCGTTGCAACCCGATTACACTTTTTGCTACAAGTAGCAGCGAAGAGAATATGAACCTGCCTAGCCATTACGTGCGACAAAGCATAACGTTTACAAGCGTGGCTGTTGCGCAAAAACTCAGTCACTGTGTAAGAGCATGAAGGAAAATAAATAAAGATGAATACGCTGTTTTAACACGTTTCTTGCCGCGCACCATCGCGCGAATTACTACGACTATTAAGTTGTGAAAATTCCATGGGGCACAGAGTTAAAAAATGTAGTTATTAAATATTAATATTGTTGCAAAATAATCAATACACAATTGCATTTTCTACAAACTTTTCACAAAGAAAAATTTTTCGACATACACAGAATATCAAGAAATTAATTGCCGATGAGAAAATCCATAATGCGACGCGGGATTAAATAGTAATATATAAAAAAAAATTTTAAATAAAATATAAAAAATTTTATTACATTAAATATATTAATATATAAATGTGATGCATATTTTTTGTAAAAGAATATTAATCATCTTTCGTGCGGTCGCGTCATAAAAGAAGTAGAAAACAAGCTGCAGCTGCGAAACCATTAGTGGTTCCGCCCGCAACGTTTCCTATTTTCGTGATAATTATTCTAAACTAATTATATGCCACGTGTGCACCGCACATTTTTACTCGCGCTAACACGCAATCATGTGCGTGTCTTATCCGTTATTAATAATCGTAGAGCTTTCTCATTAAATGCTACAAAATTTTTCAATACTATAATATATTGTGTTTATTATAATCTTATGAATAATTTTAAGTTATAGTACAAGCATTATGTATGCATTTATATGACTGTAACAAGATTGTAATAATAAAAATGGTTGTATTGCCATCTTATTCCTTGTGCTTTCCGATGAATTAATGGAAAATGCATTTTAAGCAACAATCTGTCATGCTACAGTCACCCAAATATCTAAAGTTTCGCTTTTGCAACATAACACTAGTTGTTTTACTACAGTAAACGTCAAGCCTTAGCATGTAACGCCCACAGTTAATCTTCTTTGTGCTACAACTGCCAACGATAAAAGATACGGGCTGAAGCAAAAATGACCTACAATTTTCTCCGCGTTATAGAGAGAGAGCTCTACAAGTTTCGGTTATTAAATTTTACGATCTATATAAATATAGAAGAGAGAAAAAAGCGATATATATCTATTTCGAAATCTTAGGAAGTAACGATCCCTTACGAAAATACAATTTTCACGCAAAATTATTTATATTCAGTGGATAAAGTATACCAAATTAAAATTGTTGCAATCCACATATATGAATATGTATGTTGCGTCGAATTACATATATTGTGTGAGATTGCCAGCAATGTTAAGAAAAGCAAGGATATACTGCATACAAGCATAAAATTTGATGAATAAACAGTGAATCAACCAGCTAAATCATCATTCATGGAATTTAACAGATTTTATCAAAAAGAACGGCTATTAAATACATATACATATATATTCTTTCAGAATAATAAACATTAAACTCTGCAAATTTCTGCCTTTCTACAAAGTAATTAAAGATCTGATTCCTGCAACGTTCTTGTATTCGCCACATATGTTATTAAGAATATATTTAAGATATCACGTCCATTTTCCCTAATAATAATTAATTTAATTAACAGTATTAATTAACAGTAGGAAATAACAAGTTGTCATTAATATTAATGACTACACTCAAAAAAGTGGTATTGCAACCACAGCAAAAATTTTCTGGGTGCGCAAAATTAACTGAGGTACATAAATGATTAGCAAATACTGTGATATCGCATATGTTTCGCATTTAATCAATCTAAGTGACAGAGACAGAATTTATATCTGAACTGTTTGTGAAATTTAGAAAGAATGTTTTTCTGTGGCGCCTATCCATGTTAAGGCCAATCATACTTGTTATAAAGTTTGGCTGTGGTACACAGAAAAAATTAGCGGCAAGAAACAAATGAATATATAATCCTCACATCTAACATATTTGTATAACGCGCCCAATCTATCTAGCTCTTTTAAACAATTTCTCTCAATTTTTCGATGCAGTTTTAATTGGCAGTTATATTTCTCACAAAGATCGTTCTAGCTGTAGTATCGAAACTCATATTTATCCAATGCAGTGATTAACATTTGGCAATGAGACCTAAATTTTCTAGAAGATATTATTAGAATATTGCTGCTATAAATATTGCTGCTATATGTAACAGACAATATTCTAACAGATACAAAAAATAGCGATAAATTTTTGTTGTGACACCTAGAAATCTACCTATATCAGCAAGACATTTTTTTGAGTGTACAACATGCGTACATTAATGAATGTTTAAATATACGCATATTTATTATTTTACATTATGGCAATGCAGATTATATATAATTATTTTTATATGTGAGAGAGAGCCACTCATTGCATATCATAAAAAATATCCTTGGAAAAGTACTTTTTATTTGCGATAAAGTTATGCGTTCGAATATTTTAGAGAGAATTTATTACAATGGATAAATAAATTCTATAAAGAATTTCGTTAAAGTTTGCCAACAAAAATAATTCTAAAGTTGACTTAATTTCATGACAATGTATATTTTTGCTCTCAGTGAAAATGCTTCATAGAAATTTCAACCGCATTTGAGCCAGATTTTTATCTGGAAAAAACTCGGTCTATTAAATCAAGAAGATAGATCGAATGTATCAGGGATCTAAAAAAGCGAAAGAGTACGTCTGGGGCGTTCCATTATTAATTTTCATGATATCCGTCACGTGAAACGGTCGTAAAAGCGACCGACCTAGCAGACCCGTTCGATCGCAAGCGGCGCTTTTCGCGAGGAATCGATGCGATCTAATGAATAATACAGCAAAGTCTTCTAACGCGACCCCTTCGCCTCGGTTTTGTGCCCATATTTTTCTGCATCGTCTCGCAATCGTTTCGCATAAAACAACCGGCGGTCTGATCAGTCCGCGCATACCGCCTTGTAACACACCGAGAGATATTTCGCGGATCGTGATGTTGAGAATTTATAATGCTTTAAACGCACCTGCCTGATTTAAATGACTCGATACATTAACGTACTTACAGCAATATATAATTCGCGTCTTCCCCACATTTTCTCGTTTTACATTTAATTGATGAAAAACGAGCGGAATTATACGAACGGAAGGATCCAATTTATTAATTTTTCTATTTCTCGAGAAAGGTCGGTTCAAAACAACTCTACATCATTCCCGGTACATTCCGCCCTAATCGTTCAGAAAATCACGGAGGGATAGCGCGCAAACACGGCGCAAGTCGTGAAAAAACAGTTCACCGAGAGGCCGTAATTAACTCTACAATCGGAATATCCCGGATAATATCCGATGCGCTCATTTAAGCGCGCAATTAGAATTAATGAAAGCTTCCCGAGCGAAAGAGTCTCAGAAAAGTATAAATTCCACGCACTGAATCGCTAGGCGCGGTGTGTGCGAGTCGCAGCGAGATTTGGCATGCGGCCCACATACCGTGCGGTGCACTATCGGAATTCCTCAGCCTTATAACCGACGATAGGCCTGATACGACTACCGACTGCCGTAGCTTTCAACTCGCTAAAAAGAGCAATCTGCTAGCTTGATAAGTTACGCGATTAACGCACGAATCGATTACTTGTGCGATTCCGATTCATCGCGGAAATTAAGGAAATTAAGTCTCGTTGTCACGGGGTTGTTGGTAAAACAATGACGAACATCTTGTTGGAGAGGCGCCATTTCGCCATTTT